>NC_092766.1:9344179-9548000 GCF_047496795.1 Chiloscyllium punctatum
CACAGGATAATGAAGATACAGTGTTACAGACACCGGATAATGAAGATACAGTGTTACACACACAGGATAATGAAGATACAGTGTTACAGACACAGAATAATGAAGATACCGTTACACACACAGGATAATGAAGATAGTGTTACAGACACAGGATAAGGAGGACACACTCCTCTCGCTGGAAGATAATGAAGATACAGTGTTACAGACACAGGATAATGAAGATACTGTTACACACACAGGATAATGAAGATACAGTGTTACAGACACAGGATAATGAAGATACTGTTACACACACAGGATAATGAAGATACAGTGTTACAGACACAGGATAATGAAGATACAGTGTTACAGACACAGGATAATGAAGATACAGTGTTACAGACACAGGATAATGAAGATACAGTGTTATAAACACAGGATAATGAAGATACAGTGTTACAGACACAGGATAATGAAGATAGTGTTACAGACACAGGATAATGAAGATACAGTGTTACACACACAGGATAATGAAGATACAGTGTTACAGACACAGGATAATGAAGATACAGTGTTACACACACAGAATAATGAAGATACAGTGTTACAGACACAGGATAATGAAGATACAGTGATACAGACACCGGATAATGAAGATAGTGTTACACACACAGGATAATGAAGATACAGTGTTACAGACACCAGATAATTAAGATAGTGTTACAGACACAGGATAATGAAGATATTGTTACACACACAGGATAATGAAGAAACAGTGTTACAGACACAGGATAATGAAGATAGAGTGTTACAGACACAGGATAATGAAGATACAGTGATACAGACACCGGATAATGAATATAGTGTTACACACACAGGATAATGAAGATAGTGTTACAGACACAGGATAATGAAGATACAGTGATACAGGCACCGGATAATGAAGATACAGTGTTACAGACACAGGATAATGAAGATCGTGTTACAGACACAGGATAATGAAGATACAGTGTTACAGACACAGGATAATGAAGATACAGTGTTACAGACATAGGATAATGAAGATACAGTGTTACAGACACCGGATAATGAAGATACAGTGTTACAGACACCGGATAATGAAGATACAGTGTTACAGACACCGGATAATGAAGATACAGTGTTACAGACACCGGATAATGAAGATAGTGTTACACACACAGGATAATGAAGATACATTGTTGCAGACACAGGATAATGAAGATACAGTGTTACAGACACAGGATAATGAAGATACATCGTTACAGACACAGGATAATGAAGATACAGTGTTACACACACAGGATAATGAAGATACAGTGTTACAGACACAGGATAATGAAGATTCAGTGTTACAGACACAGGATAATGAAGATACAGTGTTACAGACACAGGATAATGAAGATACAGTGATACAGACACCGGATAATGAAGATAGTGTTACACACACAGGATAATGAAGATACAGTGTTACAGACACCAGATAATTAAGATAGTGTTACAGACACAGGATAATGAAGATATTGTTACACACACAGGATAATGAAGATACAGTGTTACAGACACCGGATAATGAAGATAGTGTTACACACACAGGATAATGAATATACAGTGTTACAGACACCGGATAATGAAGATACAGTGTTACAGACACAGGATAATGAAGATAGTGTTACACACACAGGATAATGAAGATACTGTTACACATACAGGATAATGAAGAAGCAGTGTTACAGACACAGGATAATGAAGATAGAGTGTTACAGACACAGGATAATGAAGATACAGTGATACAGACACCGGATAATGAAGATAGTGTTACACACACAGGATAATGAAGATTCAGTGTTACAGACACAGGATAATGAAGATACAGTGTTACAGACACAGGATAATGAAGATACAGTGTTACACACACAGGATAATGAAGATACAGTGTTGCAGACACAGAATAATGAAGATACAGAGTTACAGACACCGGATAATGAAGATACTGTTACACACACAGGATAATGAAGATACAGTGTTACAGACACCGGATAATGAAGATACAGTGTTACACACACAGGATAATGAAGATACAGTGTTACAGACACAGAATAATGAAGATACTGTTACACACACAGGATAATGAAGATAGTGTTACAGACACAGGATAAGGAGGACACACTCCTCTCGCTGGAGGATAATGAAGATACAGTGTTACAGACACAGGATAATGAAGATACTGTTACACACACAGGATAATGAAGATACAGTGTTACAGACACCGGATAATGAAGATACAGTGTTACAGACACAGGATAATGAGGATAGTGTTACAGACACAGGATAATGAAGATACAGTGTTACAGACACAGGATTATGAAGATAGTGTTACAGACACAGGATAATGAAGATACAGTGTTACACACACAGGATAATGAAGATACAGTGTTACAGACACAGGATAATGAAGATAGTGTTACAGACACAGGATAATGAAGATACAGTGTTACACACACAGGATAATGAAGATACAATGTTACACACACAGAATAATGAAGATACAGTGTTACAGACACAGGATAATGAAGATACAGTGATACAGACACCGGATAATGAAGATAGTGTTACACACACAGGATAATGAAGATACAGTGTTACAGACACCAGATAATTAAGATAGTGTTACAGACACAGGATAATGAAGATATTGTTACACACACAGGATAATGAAGATACAGTGTTACAGACACCGGATAATGAAGATAGTGTTACACACACAGGATAATGAAGATACAGTGTTACAGACACCGGATAATGAAGATAGTGTTACAGACACAGGATAATGAAGATAGTGTTACACACACAGGATAATGAAGAAACAGTGTTACAGACACAGGATAATGAAGATAGAGTGTTACAGACACAGGATAATGAAGATACAGTGATACAGACACCGGATAATGAATATAGTGTTACACACACAGGATAATGAAGATAGTGTTACAGACACAGGATAATGAAGATACAGTGATACAGGCACCGGATAATGAAGATACAGTGTTACAGACACAGGATAATGAAGATCGTGTTACAGACACAGGATAATGAAGATACAGTGTTACAGACACAGGATAATGAAGATACAGTGTTACAGACATAGGATAATGAAGATACAGTGTTACAGACACCGGATAATGAAGATACAGTGTTACAGACACCGGATACTGAAGATTCAGTGTTACAGACACCGGATAATGAAGATACAGTGTTACAGACACCGGATAATGAAGATACAGTGTTACAGACACAGGATAATGAAGATAGTGTTACAGACACAGGATAACGAAGATACTGTTACACATACAGGATAATGAAGAAGCAGTGTTACAGACACAGGATAATGAAGATAGAGTGTTACAGACACAGGATAATGAAGATACAGTGATACAGACACCGGATAATGAAGATAGTGTTACACACACAGGATAATGAAGATTCAATGTTACAGACACAGGATAATGAAGATACAGTGTTACAGACACAGGATAATGAAGATACAGTGTTACAGACACAGGATAATGAAGATACAGTGTTACACACACAGGATAATGAAGATACAGTGTTGCAGACACAGAATAATGAAGATACAGAGTTACAGACACCGGATAATGAAGATACTGTTACACACACAGGATAATGAAGATACAGTGTTACAGACACCGGATAATGAAGATACAGTGTTACACACACAGGATAATGAAGATACAGTGTTACAGACACAGAATAATGAAGATACTGTTACACACACAGGATAATGAAGATAGTGTTACAGACACAGGATAAGGAGGACACACTCCTCTCGCTGGAGGATAATGAAGATACAGTGTTACAGACACAGGATAATCAAGATACTGTTACACACACAGGATAATGAAGATACAGTGTTACAGACACAGGATAATGAAGATACTGTTACACACACAGGATAATGAAGATACAGTGTTACAGACACCGGATAATGAAGATACAGTGTTACAGACACAGGATAATGAGGATAGTGTTACAGACACAGGATAATGAAGATACAGTGTTACAGACACAGGATAATGAAGATAGTGTTACAGACACAGGATAATGAAGATACAGTGTTACACACACAGGATAATGAAGATACAGTGTTACAGACACAGGATAATGAAGATACAGTGTTACAGACACAGGATAATGAAGATAGTGTTACAGACACAGGATAATGAAGATACAGTGTTACACACACAGGATAATGAAGATACAGTGTTACAGACACAGGATAATGAAGATAGTGTTACAGACACAGGACAATGAAGATAGTGTTACACACACAGGATAATGAGGATACATTGTTACAGACACAGGATAATGAAGATAGTGTTACAGACACAGGATAATGAAGATAGTGTTACAGACACAGGATAATGAAGATACAGTGTTACAGACACAGGATAATGAAGATAGTGTTACACACACAGGATAATGAAGATACAGTGATACAGACACAGGATAATGAAGATACAGTGTTACAGACACAGGATAATGAAGATAGTGTTACAGACACAGGATAATGAAGATAGTGTTACACACACAGGATAATGAAGATACAGTGTTACAGACACAGGATAATGAAGATACAGTGTTACACACACAGGATAATGAAGATACAGTGTTACAGACACAGGATAATGAAGATACAGTGTTACAGACACAGGATAATGAAGATACAGTGATACAGACACCGGATAATGAAGATAGTGTTACACACACAGGATAATGAAGATACAGTGTTACAGACACCAGATAATTAAGATAGTGTTACAGACACAGGATAATGAAGATATTGTTACACACACAGGATAATGAAGATACAGTGTTACAGACACCGGATAATGAAGATAGTGTTACACACACAGGATAATGAAGATACAGTGTTACAGACACCGGATAATGAAGATACAGTGTTACAGACACAGGATAATGAAGATAGTGTTACACACACAGGATAATGAAGATACTGTTACACATACAGGATAATGAAGAAGCAGTGTTACAGACACAGGATAATGAAGATAGAGTGTTACAGACACAGGATAATGAAGATACAGTGATACAGACACCGGATAATGAAGATAGTGTTACACACACAGGATAATGAAGATTCAGTGTTACAGACACAGGATAATGAAGATACAGTGTTACAGACACAGGATAATGAAGATACAGTGTTACACACACAGGATAATGAAGATACAGTGTTGCAGACACAGAATAATGAAGATACAGAGTTACAGACACCGGATAATGAAGATACTGTTACACACACAGGATAATGAAGATACAGTGTTACAGACACCGGATAATGAAGATACAGTGTTACACACACAGGATAATGAAGATACAGTGTTACAGACACAGAATAATGAAGATACTGTTACACACACAGGATAATGAAGATAGTGTTACAGACACAGGATAAGGAGGACACACTCCTCTCGCTGGAGGATAATGAAGATACAGTGTTACAGACACAGGATAATGAAGATACTGTTATACACACAGGATAATGAAGATACAGTGTTACAGACACCGGATAATGAAGATACAGTGTTACAGACACAGGATAATGAGGATAGTGTTACAGACACAGGATAATGAAGATACAGTGTTACAGACACAGGATTATGAAGATAGTGTTACAGACACAGGATAATGAAGATACAGTGTTACACACACAGGATAATGAAGATACAGTGTTACAGACACAGGATAATGAAGATAGTGTTACAGACACAGGATAATGAAGATACAGTGTTACACACACAGGATAATGAAGATACAATGTTACACACACAGAATAATGAAGATACAGTGGTACAGACACAGGATAATGAAGATACAGTGATACAGACACCGGATAATGAAGATAGTGTTACACACACAGGATAATGAAGATACAGTGTTACAGACACCAGATAATTAAGATAGTGTTACAGACACAGGATAATGAAGATATTGTTACACACACAGGATAATGAAGATACAGTGTTACAGACACCGGATAATGAAGATAGTGTTACACACACAGGATAATGAAGATACAGTGTTACAGACACCGGATAATGAAGATAGTGTTACAGACACAGGATAATGAAGATAGTGTTACACACACAGGATAATGAAGAAACAGTGTTACAGACACAGGATAATGAAGATAGAGTGTTACAGACACAGGATAATGAAGATACAGTGATACAGACACCGGATAATGAATATAGTGTTACACACACAGGATAATGAAGATAGTGTTACAGACACAGGATAATGAAGATACAGTGATACAGGCACCGGATAATGAAGATACAGTGTTACAGACACAGGATAATGAAGATCGTGTTACAGACACAGGATAATGAAGATACAGTGTTACAGACACAGGATAATGAAGATACAGTGTTACAGACATAGGATAATGAAGATACAGTGTTACAGACACCGGATAATGAAGATACAGTGTTACAGACACCGGATAATGAAGATTCAGTGTTACAGACACCGGATAATGAAGATACAGTGTTACAGACACCGGATAATGAAGATACAGTGTTACAGACACAGGATAATGAAGATAGTGTTACAGACACAGGATAACGAAGATACTGTTACACATACAGGATAATGAAGAAGCAGTGTTACAGACACAGGATAATGAAGATAGAGTGTTACAGACACAGGATAATGAAGATACAGTGATACAGACACCGGATAATGAAGATAGTGTTACACACACAGGATAATGAAGATTCAGTGTTACAGACACAGGATAATGAAGATACAGTGTTACAGACACAGGATAATGAAGATACAGTGTTACAGACACAGGATAATGAAGATACAGTGTTACACACACAGGATAATGAAGATACAGTGTTGCAGACACAGAATAATGAAGATACAGAGTTACAGACACCGGATAATGAAGATACTGTTACACACACAGGATAATGAAGATACAGTGTTACAGACACCGGATAATGAAGATACAGTGTTACACACACAGGATAATGAAGATACAGTGTTACAGACACAGAATAATGAAGATACTGTTACACACACAGGATAATGAAGATAGTGTTACAGACACAGGATAAGGAGGACACACTCCTCTCGCTGGAGGATAATGAAGATACAGTGTTACAGACACAGGATAATCAAGATACTGTTACACACACAGGATAATGAAGATACAGTGTTACAGACACAGGATAATGAAGATACTGTTACACACACAGGATAATGAAGATACAGTGTTACAGACACCGGATAATGAAGATACAGTGTTACAGACACAGGATAATGAGGATAGTGTTACAGACACAGGATAATGAAGATACAGTGTTACAGACACAGGATAATGAAGATAGTGTTACAGACACAGGATAATGAAGATACAGTGTTACACACACAGGATAATGAAGATACAGTGTTACAGACACAGGATAATGAAGATACAGTGTTACAGACACAGGATAATGAAGATAGTGTTACAGACACAGGATAATGAAGATACAGTGTTACACACACAGGATAATGAAGATACAGTGTTACAGACACAGGATAATGAAGATAGTGTTACAGACACAGGATAATGAAGATAGTGTTACACACACAGGATAATGAGGATACATTGTTACAGACACAGGATAATGAAGATAGTGTTACAGACACAGGATAATGAAGATAGTGTTACACACACAGGATAATGAAGATACAGTGATACAGACACAGGATAATGAAGATACAGTGTTACAGACACAGGATAATGAAGATAGTGTTACAGACACAGGATAATGAAGATAGTGTTACACACACAGGATAATGAAGATACAGTGTTACAGACACAGGATAATGAAGATACAGTGTTACACACACAGGATAATGAAGATAGTGTTACAGACACAGGATAATGAAGATACAGTGTTACAGACACAGGATAATGAAGATTCAGTGTTACAGACACAGGATAATGAAGATACAGTGTTACACACACAGGATAATGAAGATAGTGTTACAGACACAGGATAATGAAGATAGTGTTACACACACAGGATAATGAAGATACAGTGTTACAGACACAGGATAATGAAGATACAGTGTTACACACACAGGATAATGAAGATAGTGTTACAGACACAGGATAATGAAGATACAGTGTTACAGACACAGGATAATGAAGATTCAGTGTTACAGACACAGGATAATGAAGATACAGTGTTACACACACAGGATAATGAAGATAGTGTTACACACACAGGATAATGAAGATAGTGTTACACACACAGGATAATGAAGATACAGTGTTACACACACAGGATAATGAAGATAGTGTTACAGACACAGGATAATGAAGATTCAGTGTTACAGACACAGGATAATGAAGATAGTGTTACAGACACAGGATAATGAAGATACAGTGTTACAGACACAGGATAATGAAGATACAGTGTTACAGACACAGGATCATGAAGATACAGTGTTACAGACACAGGATAATGAAGATAGTGTTACACACACAGGATAATGAAGATAGTGTTACAGACACAGGATAATGAAGATACAGTGTTACAGACACAGGATAATGAAGATCGTGTTACAGACACAGGATAATGAAGATACAGTGTTACAGATACAGGATAATGAAGATACATTGGTACAGACACCGGATAATGAAGATACAGTGTTACAGACACAGGATAATGAAGATAGTGTTACACACACAGGATAATGAAGATACAGTGTTACACACACAGGATAATGAAGATAGTGTTACACACACAGGATAATGAAGATACAGTGTTACACACACAGGATAATGAAGATAGTGTTACACACACAGGATAATGAAGATACAGTGTTACAGACACAGGATAATGAAGATAGTGTTACAGACACAGGATAATGAAGATACAGTGTTACACACACAGGATAATGAAGATAGTGTTACAGACACAGGATAATGAAGATACAGTGTTACAGACACAGGATAATGAAGATAGTGTTACAGACACAGGATAATGAAGATACAGTGTTACACACACAGGATAATGAAGATAGTGTTACACACACAGGATAATGAAGATACAGTGTTACAGACACAGGATAATGAAGATAGTGTTACAGACACAGGATAATGAAGATACAGTGTTACACACACAGGATAATGAAGATAGTGTTACACACACAGGATAATGAAGATACAGTGTTACAGACACAGGATAATGAAGATACAGTGTTACACACACAGGATAATGAAGATACAGTGTTACAGACACAGGATAATGAAGATACAGTGTTACAGACACAGGATAATGAAGATACAGTGTTACACACACAGGATAATGAAGATACAGTGTTACAGACACAGGATAATGAAGATAGTGTTACAGACACAGGATAATGAAGATAGTGTTACACACACAGGATAATGAAGATAGTGTTACACACACAGGATAATGAAGATACAGTGTTACAGACACAGGATAATGAAGATAGTGTTACACACACAGGATAATGAAGATACAGTGTTACACACACAGGATAATGAAGATAGTGTTACACACACAGGATAATGAAGATACAGTGTTACACACACAGGATAATGAAGATACAGTGTTACAGACACAGGATAATGAAGATAGTGTTACACACACAGGATAATGAAGATACAGTGTTACACACACAGGATAATGAAGATAGTGTTACACACACAGGATAAGGAGGACACACTCCTCTCGCTGGAGGATAATGAAGATACAGTGTAAATAGTTGAGGATAATGAGGGGAGTGGTGGAGACACAGAGGTCAATGGGTTTGTCTCCACCTGCTGACCAATGAGGTGGAAGGAGGAGAACTTCCGGGTCAGCAGAGGGTCATGTCCGGTGGGTAATGGCGGCTCCGTGGGAGCTGTTTTGCTGGAAAGGAGACTGGGGCCTACCGTCCGTGGACACCGAGAGCCTGATGGTGCTGGTGGGTGTCAGCCCGGGAACAGGGGCCCGCACCCTCTCCATCCCCACACGGGGGGGGTCAGGAGGGGGGAGTCCCCGGGAGACGGCCGCCGGGGGGGGGGGGGGTATATAAATAATAACAGGTACCCGGGAGGGAGTTACACACCGGGGGGGGGGGGGTATATAAAATATAACAGGCACCTGGGAGGGAGTTACACACCGGGGGGGGGGGGGGTATATAAATAATAACAGATACCCGGGAGGGAGTTACACACCGGGGGGGGGGGGTATATAAATAATAACAGATACCCGGGAGGGAGTTACACACCGGGGGGGTTATATAAATAATAACAGGTACCCGGGAGGGAGTTACACACCGGGGGGGTTATATAAATAATAACAGGTACCTGGGAGGGAGTTACACACCGGGGGGGGGTTATATAAATAATAACAGGCACCTGGGAGGGAGTTACACACCGGGGGTGTGTATATAAATAATAACAGGTACCCGGGAGGGAGTTACACACCGGGGGGGTTATATAAATAATAACAGGCACCCGGGAGGGAGTTACACACCGGGGGGGTTATATAAATAATAACAGGCACCCGGGAGGGAGTTACACACCGGGGGGGGGGGGTATATAAATAATAACAGGCACCTGGGAGGGAGTTACAGACTTGGGGGGGGGGTTATATAAATAATAACAGGTACCTGGGAGGGAGTTACACACCGGGGGGGGGGGTATATAAAATATAACAGGCACCTGGGAGGGAGTTACACACCGGGGGGGGGGTATATAAAATATAACAGGCACCTGGGAGGGAGTTACACACCGGGGGGGGGGGTATATAAATAATAACAGGCACCTGGGAGGGAGTTACACACCGGGGGGGGGGTATATAAAATATAACAGGCACCTGGGAGGGAGTTACACACCGGGGGGGGGGTATATAAATAATAACAGGCACCTGGGAGGGAGTTACACACCGGGGGGGTTATCTAAATAATAACAGGTACCCGGGAGGGAGTTACACACCGGGGGGGGGGGGTATATAAATAATAACAGGTACCTGGGAGGGAGTTACACACCGGGGGGGTTATATAAATAATAACAGGTACCTGGGAGGGAGTTACACACCGGGGGGGTTATATAAATAATAACAGGTACCCGGGAGGGAGTTACACACCGGGGGGGTTATATAAATAATAACAGGTACCCGGGAGGGAGTTACACACCGGGGGGGTTATATAAATAATAACAGGCACCTGGGAGGGAGTTACACACCGGGGGGGGGGGGTATATAAAATATAACAGGCACCTGGGAGGGAGTTACACACCGGGGGGGGGGTATATAAAATATAACAGGCACCTGGGAGGGAGTTACACACCGGGGGGGGGGTATATAAATAATAACAGGCACCTGGGAGGGAGTTACACACCGGGGGGGGGGGTATATAAATAATAACAGGTACCTGGGAGGGAGTTACACACCGGGGGGGTTATATAAATAATAACAGGTACCCGGGAGGGAGTTACACACCGGGGGGGTTATATAAATAATAACAGGTACCCGGGAGGGAGTTACACACCGGGGGGGTTATATAAATAATAACAGGTACCCGGGAGGGAGTTACACACCGGGGGGGTTATATAAATAATAACAGGTACCCGGGAGGGAGTTACACACCGGGGGGGTTATATAAATAATAACAGGTACCCGGGAGGGAGTTACACATTGGGGGGGGGGGGGGTTATAAATAATAACAGGCACCTGGGAGGGAGTTACACACCGGGGGGGGGGGGGGGTTATATAAATAATAACAGGTACCCGGGAGGGAGTTACACACCGGGGGGGGGGGGGTGGTATATAAATAATAACAGGCACCTGGGAGGGAGTTACACACCGGGGGTGTGTATATAAATAATAACAGGTACCCGGGAGGGAGTTACACACCGGGGGGGTTATATAAATAATAACAGGTACCCGGGAGGGAGTTACACACCGGGGGGGTTATATAAATAATAACAGGTACCCGGGAGGGAGTTACACATTGGGGGGGGGGGGGGGTTATAAATAATAACAGGCACCTGGGAGGGAGTTACACACCGGGGGGGGGGGTTATATAAATAATAACAGGTACCCGGGAGGGAGTTACACACCGGGGGGGGTGGTATATAAATAATAACAGGCACCTGGGAGGGAGTTACACACCGGGGGGGTTATATAAATAATAACAGGTACCCGGGAGGGAGTTACACACCGGGGGGGGGGGTTATATAAATAATAACAGGCACCTGGGAGGGAGTTACACACCGGGGGGGGGGTTATATAAATAATAACAGGCACCTGGGAGGGAGTTACACACCGGGGGGGGGGTTATATAAATGATAACAGGCACCTGGGAGGGAGTTACAGACTTGGGGGGGGGTTATATAAATAATAACAGGTATCCGGGAGGGAGTTACACACCGGGGGTGTGTGTATATAAATAATAACAGGCACCTGGGAGGGAGTTACACACCGGGGGGGTTATATAAATAATAACAGGCACCTGGGAGGGAGTTACACACCGGGGGGGGGGGTTATATAAATAATAACAGGCACCTGGGAGGGAGTTACACACTGGGGGGGGGGGGGTTATATAAATAATAACAGGCACCTGGGAGGGAGTTACACACCGGGGGTGTGTATATAAATAATAACAGATACCCGGGAGGGAGTTACAGATTTGGGAGGGGGGGTGTATATAAATAATAACAGATACCCGGGAGGGAGTTACACACCGGGGGGGGGGCGGTATATAAATAATAACAGATACCCGGGAGGGAGTTACACACCGGGGGGGGGGGGGTGTATATAAATAATAACAGGTACCCGGGAGGGAGTTACACACCGGGGGGGGGGGTGTATATAAATAATAACAGATACCCGGGAGGGAGTTACACACCGGGGGGGGGGTATATAAATAATAACAGATACCCGGGAGGGAGTTACACACCGGGGGGGGGGGGGGGGTGTATATAAATAATAACAGGTACCCGGGAGGGAGTTACACACCGGGGGGGGGGGTGTATATAAATAATAACAGATACCCGGGAGGGAGTTACACACTGGGGGGGGGGGGGGGGGTGTATATAAATAATAACAGGCACCCGGGAGGGAGTTACACACCGGGTGTGGGGGGGGGGGGTTATATAAATAATAACAGATACCCGGGAGGGAGTTACACACCGGGGGGGATATATAAATAATAACAGGTACCTGGGAGGGAGTTACACACCGGGGGTGTGTATATAAATAATAACAGGTACCCGGGAGGGAGTTACACACCGGGGGGGGGGGGGGGTTATATAAATAATAACAGGTACCCGGGAGGGAGTTACACACCGGGGGGGTTATATAAATAATAACAGGTACCTGGGAGGGAGTTACACACCGGGGGGGTTATATAAATAATAACAGGTACCCGGGAGGGAGTTACACACCGGGGGGGGGGGGGTATATAAATAACAACAGGTACCCGGGAGGGAGTTACACACCGGGGGGGGGGGGTGTATATAAATAATAACAGGTACCCGGGAGGGTGTTACAGACTGGGGGGGGGGTGTATATAAATAATAACAGATACCCGGGAGGGAGTTACACACTGGGGGTGTGTGTATATAAATAATAACAGGCACCCGGGAGGGAGTTACACACCGGGGGGGGGGGGATTATATAAATAATAACAGGTACCCGGGAGGGAGTTACACACCGGGGGGGTTATATAAATAATAACAGGTACCTGGGAGGGAGTTACACACCGGGGGTTTATATAAATAATAACAGGTACCCGGGAGGGAGTTACAGACTGGGGGGGGGGGTGTATATAAATAATAACAGGTACCCGGGAGGGAGTTACACACCGGGGGGGGGGGGGGTGTATATAAATAATAACAGGCACCTGGGAGGGAGTTACACACCGGGGGGGGGGGTGTATATAAATAATAACAGGCACCTGGGAGGGAGTTACACACCGGGGGGGGGGTGTATATAAATAATAACAGGTACCCGGGAGGGAGTTACAGACTGGGGGGGGGGGGGTGTATATAAATAATAACAGGTACCCGGGAGGGAGTTACAGACTGGGGGGGGGGGGGGGGTGTATATAAATAATAACAGGTACCCGGGAGGGAGTTACACACCGGGGGGGGGGGGTGTATATAAATAATAACAGGCACCTGGGAGGGAGTTACACACCGGGGGGGGGGGTGTATATAAATAATAACAGGTACCCGGGAGAGAGTTACACACCGGGGGGGTGTGTATATAAATAATAACAGGTACCCGGGAGGGAGTTACACACCGGGGGGGTGTGTATATAAATAATAACAGGTACCCGGGAGGGAGTTACTCACCGGGGGGGGGGGGTGGGTATATAAATAATAACAGGTACCCGGGAGGGAGTTACACACCGGGGGGGTGTGTATATAAATAATAACAGGTACCCGGGAGGGAGTTACACACCGGGGGTGTGTGTATATAAATAATAACAGGTACCCGGGAGGGAGTTACACACCGGGGGTGTGTGTATATAAATAATAACAGGTACCCGGGAGGGAGTTACACACCGGGGGTGTGTATATAAATAATAACATGTACCTGGGAGGGAGTTACACACCGGGGGGGGTTATATAAATAATAACAGGTACCTGGGAGGGAGTTACACACCGGGGGGATTATATAAATAATAACAGGTACCTGGGAGGGAGTTACACACCGGGGGTGTGTGTATATAAATAATAACAGGTACCCGGGAGGGAGTTACACACCGGGGGTGTGTATATAAATAATAACAGGTACCTGGGAGGGAGTTACACACCGGGGGGGTTATATAAATAATAACAGGTACCTGGGAGGGAGTTACACACCGGGGGGGTTATATAAATAATAACAGGTACCTGGGAGGGAGTTACAGACCGGGGGGGTTATATAAATAATAACAGATACCTGGGAGGGAGTTACAGACTGGGGGGGTTATATAAATAATAACAGGTATCCGGGAGGGAGTTACAGACTGGGAAGGGGGGGGGGGAATAAATAATAACAGGCACCTGGGAGGGAGTCACAGACTGGGGGGGTGGGGGTTATATAAATAATAACAGGCACCTGGGAGGGAGTTACAAACTGGGGGGGGTATATAAATAATAACAGGCACCTGGGAGGGAGTTACAAACTGGGGGGGGTATATAAATAATAACAGGCACCTGGGAGGGAGTTACAAACTGGGGGGGTATATAAATAATAACAGGCACCTGGGAGGGAGTTACAGACTGGGGGGGGGGGGGAATATATAAATAATAACAGGCACCTGGGAGGGAGTTACAGACTGGGGGGGGGGGGGAATATATAAATAATAACAGGTACCCGGGAGGGAGTTACAGACTGGGGGGGGGGGGAATATATAAATAATAACAGGTACCCGGGAGGGAGTTACAGACTGGGGGGGGGGATATATAAATAATAACAGATACCCGGGGGTGAGTTACAGACTGGGGGGGGATATATAAATAATAACAGGCACCTGGGAGGGAGTTACAGACTGGGGGTGTTATATAAATAATAACAGATACCCGGGAGGGAGTTGCAGACTGGGGGGGGGGATATATAAATAATAACAGGCACCTGGGAGGGAGTTACAGACTGGGGGAGGGGGGGGGGTTATATAAATAATAACAGGTACCCGGGAGGGAGTTACAGAGTGGCGGGGGTTATATAAATAATAACAGATACCCGGGAGGGAGTTACAGACTGGGAAGGGGGGGGAATAAATAATAACAGGTACCTGGGAGGGAGTTACAGACTGGGGGGGTGGGGGTTATATAAATAATAACAGGCACCTGGGAGGGAGTTACAAACTGGGGGGGTTATAAATAATAACAGGCACCTGGGAGGGAGTTACAAACTGGGGGGGGTATATAAATAATAACAGGCACCTGGGAGGGAGTTACAGACTGGGGGGGGATATATAAATAATAACAGGTACCTGGGAGGGAGTTACAGAGTGGCGGGGGTTATATAAATAATAACAGATACCCGGGAGGGAGTTACAGACTGGGAAGGGGGGGGAATAAATAATAACAGGTACCTGGGAGGGAGTTACACACCGGGGGGGTATATAAATAATATCAGGTACCTGGGAGGGAGTTACAGACTTGGGGTGGGGGGGGAATAAATAATAACAGGTACCCGGGAGGGAGTTACAGACTGGTGGGGGTATATAAATAATAACAGGCACCTGGGAGGGAGTTACAGACTGGTGGGGGTATATAAATAATAACAGGCACCTGGGAGGGAGTTACAGACGGGGGGGGTGGAAATAAATAATAACAGGTACCTGGGAGGGAGTTACACACGGGGGGGGGGTATATAAATAATAACAGATACCGCGGAGGGAGTTACACACAGTGGGGGGGTATATAAATAATAACAGATACCGCTGAGGGGGGGTATATAAATAATAACAGATACCGCAGAGGGAGTTACACACGGTGGGGGTTATATAAATAATAACAGATACCCGGCAGGGAGTTACACACACGGGGGGGGGGTTATACAAATAATAACAGGTACCCGGGAGGGTGTTACAGACTGGGGGGGGGGTATATAAATAATAATAGATAGCCGGGAGGGAGTTACACACGGGTGGGGGTATATAAATAATAACAGGTATCCGGGAGGAAGTTACAGACTGGGGCGGGGGGGGTATATAAATAATAACAGATACCCGGGAGGGAGTTACACACTGGGTGGGGCGGGGGGGGGAGGGTTTATTGTTGTGTGGAGGTTTATTCTGTCTAGGTGACATCCTCAGTGCTTGGGAGCCTCCTGTGAAGCGCTTCTGTGATCTTTCCTCCGGCATTTATAGTGGTCTGTCTCTGCCGCTTCCGGTTGTCAGTTCAGGCTGTCAGCTGCAGTGGTCGGTATATTGGGTCCAGGTCGATGTGCTTATTGATTGAATCTGTGGATGAGTGCCATGCCTCTAGGAATTCACTGGCTGTTCTCTGTTTGGCTTGTCCTATAATAGTAGTGTTGTCCCAGTCGAATTCATGTTGCTTGTCATCTGCGTGTGTGGCTACTAAGGATAGCTGGTCGTGTCGTTTCGTGGCTAGTTGGTGTGCATGGATGTGGATCGTCAGCTGTCTTCCTGTTTGTCCTATGTAGTGTTTTGTGCAGTCCTTGCATGGGATTTTGTATACCACGTTGGTTTTGCTCCTGCTGGGTATCGGGTCCTTTATCCTGGTGAGTTGTTGACTGAGAGTGGCTGTTGGTTTGTGTGCTGTTATGAGTCCTAGTGGTCACAGTAGTCTGGCTGTCAGTTCGGAAATGCTCCTGATGTATGGTAGTGTGGCTAGTCCTTTGGGTTGCGGCATGTCCTCGTTCCTTTGTCTTTCCCTTAGGCATCTGTTGATGAAATTGCGGGGGGTATCCGTTTTTGGCGAATACATTGTAGAGGTGTTCTTCTTCCTCTTTTTGCAGTTCTGGTGTGCTGCAGTGAGTTGTGGCCCTTTTGAATAGTGTCTTGATGCAACTTCGTTTGTGTGTGTTGGGGTGGTTGCTTTCGTAGTTTAGGACTTGGTCTGTGTGTGTGGCTTTCATGTATACCTTTGTGGTGAATTCTCCATTCGGTGTTCCATGTACCATCGCGTCTAGGAATAGGAGTTGGTTATCCTTTCCGTCCTCTCTAGTGAATCAGATTCCTGTGAGTGTGGCGTTGATGATCCGGTGGGTGTTCTCTATTTCTGTGTTTTGAATGATTACAAAGGTGTCATCCACATATCTGACCCAGAGTTTGGGTTGAATTTGCGGTAAGACTGTTTGTTCTAACCTTTGCATTACTGCTTCTGCTATGAGTCCAGAGATCGGTGAGCCCATGGGTGTGCCGTTTATTTGTTCATATATCTGGTTGTTGAATGTGAAGTGGGTTGTGAGGCACAGGTCCAGTAGTTTAAGTATGCCCGGGATGGGTTTATATAAATAATAACAGATGCCCGGGAGGGAGTTACAAACTGGGGTCTCACAGAGAGGGACTGGTGATTTATATAAATAATCACTGATATCTGGGAGTGTGTTCCAGGCTGGAGTATAATCGAGGGATCTGAGTGATTTATTTACATAACTGATACCTGGGAGTGTGTTCCAGGCTGGAGTATAATCGAGGGATCTGAGTGATTTATTTACATAACTGATACCTGGGAGTGTGTTCCAGGCTGGAGTATAATCGAGGGGTCTGAGTGATATATTTACATAACTGATACCTGGGAGTGTGTTCCAGGCTGGAGTATAATCGAGGGGTCTGAGTGATTTATTTACATAACTGATACCTGGGAGTGTGTTCCAGGCTGGAGTATAATCGAGGGATCAGAGTGATTTATTTACATAACTGATACCTTGGAGTGTGTTCCAGGCTGGAGTATAATCGAGGGGTCTGAGTGATTTATTTACATAACTGATACCTGGGAGTGTGTTCCAGGCTGGAGTATAATCGAGGGATCAGAGTGATTTATTTACATAACTGATACCTTGGAGTGTGTTCCAGGCTGGAGTATAATCGAGGGATCTGAGTGATTTATTTACATAACTGATACCTGGGAGTGTGTTCCAGGCTGGAGTATAATCGAGGGGTCTGAGTGATTTATTTACATAACTGATACCTGGGAATGTGTTCCAGGCTGGAGTATAATCGAGGTGTCTGAGTGATTTATTTACATAACTGATACAAGATAGAAATTGGGTGACCACGTTGAGAAAAATAAACATGCAAGTCTAGAGGACTGGCCCTGTTGCTTTAGAATAACGTAGTTTGGGCCGCATAGAGTCATAGAGATGTACAGCACGGAAAACTGACCCTTCGGTCTAACCTGTCCATGCCGACCAGATTCCCAACTCAATCTCATCTCAACTGCCAGCATCCGGTCCATTTCCCTCCAAACCCTTCCTATTCGTTTACCCATCCAGATGCCTTTTAAATGTTGCAACTGTACTAGCCTCCACCACTTCCTCTAGCATACACGTACCACCCTCTGCATGAAAAAGTTCCCCTTAGGTCTCTTTTATATCTTTCCCCTTTCAGCCTAAATCTATGTCCTCTAGTTCTGTACTCCCCCAACCCAGGGAAAAGACTTTGTCTATTTATCCTATCCATGCCCCTCATGATTTTATAAACCTCTATAAGGTCACCCCTCAGCCTCCGACGTTCCAGGGAAAATAGCCTTCACCTATTCAACCTCTCCCTACAGCTCAAATCCTCCACCCCTGGCAACACCCCTAGCATGTTTCCAGGCGGATTTAAAATTGAGGCAGACTGAGAATGCAGAAAAAAGCAAGGATAACTTAGGACATATGACTTACAACATCTCTAATAAGGAAGTTAGCATTAAGGCACTTTACCTGAATGCTCGTAGCATTCATAACAAAGCCGATGAATTAATGGCACAGATAATAGTGAATGATTATGATGTAGTAGGCATCACAGAGACTTGGTTACAGGGGGGTCAGGACTGGCAGTTAAACCTCCATGGTTTTTCAACTTATCGAAAAGACAGAGAGGTGGGCAGAGGGGGTGGGGTTGCCTTGTTAGTTAAGAACAAAATTAAATCTATGGTATTGAATGACATAGCGTCGGATGATGTGGAGTCTGTGTGGGTGGAATTGAGGAACCACAAAGGCAAAAAAACCATAATTGGAGTTGTGTACAGACCTCCTAACAGTGGTCAGGACCAGGGACGCAACATGTACCGGGAAATAGAGAAGGCATGTCAGAAAGGCAAGGTTACATTGATCATGGGTGACTTCAATATGCAGGTGGACTGGGTAAATAATGTTGCTAGTGGATCTAAAGAAAGGGAATTCATGGAATGCTTACAGGATGGCTTTTTGGAACAGCTTGTCATGGAGCCCACAAGAGAGCAGGCTATTCTGGACCTAGTGCTTTGCAATGAACCAGACTCTATAAAAGATCTTAAAGTAAGGGAACCCTTAGGAAGTAGCGACCATAATATGGTAGAGTTCAGTCTGGAGTTTGAAAGGGAGAAGGCGAAATCTGATGTAATGGTGTTACAGTTGAATAAA
Source organism: Chiloscyllium punctatum (assembly GCF_047496795.1). Classification (NCBI taxonomy): domain Eukaryota; kingdom Metazoa; phylum Chordata; class Chondrichthyes; order Orectolobiformes; family Hemiscylliidae; genus Chiloscyllium; species Chiloscyllium punctatum. The sequence goes on from NC_092766.1 coordinate 9,364,312, forward strand.
GGTAATTATGAGGGCATGAGAGAGGAACTGACTAAAATAGACTGGAAGCAGAGGCTAACCGGGAAGACACTAGAGCAAAAATGGCAGGAGTTTGTAGGTATAATTGAGGACACTGTACAGAGGTTCATTCCCAAGAAAAGAAAGATTAACCGGGGAGGGATTAGACAACCTTGGCTGACAAAGGAAGTCAGGAAATGTATTAAAGAAAAAGAGATCCTATAAAGTGGCTAAGAACAGTGGGAAATCAGAAGATTGGGAAGGATACAAAAACAAACAGAGGATAACAAAGAGTGTAATAAGAAATGAGAGGATCAAATATGAAGGTAGGCTAGCCAGTAATATTAGAAATAATAGTAAAAGTTTCTTTCAGTACATAAGAAACAAACGACAGGCAAAAGTAGACATTGGGCCACTTCAAACTGATGCAGGGAGCCTAGTGATGGGAGATAAGGAAATAGCAGGAGAACTTAACAAGTACTTTGCGTCAGTTTTCACAGTGGAAGACATGAGTAATATCCCAAAAATTAAAGGGTGTCACGGGGCTGAGTTGAGTATGGTTGCCATTACGAAAGAGATAGTGCTAGAAAAGTTAAAAAGTCTTAAAATTGATAAATCTCCTGGCCCCGATGGGATACACCCTAGAGTTCTGAGAGAGGTTGCTGAGGAAATAGCAGAGGCATTGGTTGAGATCTTTCAAGAGTCACTGGAGTCAGGAAAGGTCCCGGATGATTGGAAGATGGCTGTAGTAACCCCCTTGTTCAAGAAAGGATCAAGGCAAAAGATGGAAAATTATAGGCCAATCAGCTTAACCTCGGTTGTTGGTAAAATTCTAGAATCCATCATTAAGGATGAGGTTTCTAAATTCTTGGAAGAGCAGAGTCTGATTAGAACAAGTCAACATGGATTTAGTAAAGGGAGGTCATGCCTGACAAACCTGTTGGAATTTTTTGAAGAGGTAACAAGTAGGTTAGACCAGGGGAACCCAGTGGATGTGGTCTATCTGGACTTTCAAAAGGCCTTTGATAAGGTGCCACACGGGAGACTGCTGAGCAAGGTGAGGGCCCATGGTGTTCGAGGTGAGCTGCTGGGATGGATTGAGGATTGGCTATCTAACAGAAGGCAGAGAGTTGGGATAAAAGGTTCTTTTTCAGAATGGCAGCCGGTGACGAGCGGTGTCCCGCAGGGTTCGGTGCTGGGGCCACAGCTGTTCGCATTATATATTAATGATTTGGATGAGGGAACCGGGGGCATTCTAGCGAAGTTTGCCGATGATACAAAGTTAGGTAGACAGGCAGGTAGTACTGAGGAAGTGGGGAGGCTACAGAAGGATCTAGACAGGTTGGGAGAGTGGTCCAGGAAATGGCTGATGGAATTTAACGTGAGCAAGTGCGAGGTCTTGCACTTTGGCAAAAAGAATATAGGAATGGACTACTTTCTAAATGGTGAGAAACTTAATAAAGCCAAAGCACAAAGGGATCTGGGAGTGCTAGTCGAGGATTCTCTAAAGGTAAACATGCAGGTTGAGTCTGTGATTAAGAAAGCGAATGCAATGTTGTCTCTTATCTCAAGAGGGTTGGAATATAAAAGCAGAGATGTACTACTAAGACTTTATAAAGCTCTGGTTAGGCCCCATTTGGAGTACTGTGTCCAGTTTTGGTCCCCACACCTCAGGAAGGACATACTGGCACTGGAACGTGTCCAGCGGAGATTCACACGGATGATCCCTGGAATGACAGGTCTAGCATATGAGGAACGGCTGAGGATACTGGGATTGTATTCGTTGGAGTTTAGAAGATTAAGGGGAGATCTAATAGAGACGTACAAAATAATACATGGCTTTGAAAAGGTGGATGCTAGAAAATTGTTTCTGTTAGGCGAGGAGACTAGGACCCGTGGACACAGCCTTAGAATTAGAGGGGGTCATTTCAGAACGGAAATGCGGAGACATTTCTTCAGCCAGAGAGTGGTGGGCCTGTGGAATTCATTGCCACGGAGTGCAGTGGAAGCCGGGACGCTAAATGTCTTCAAGGCCGAGATTGATAGGTTCTTGTTGTCTAGAGGAATTAAGGGCTACGGGGAGAACGCTGGCAAGTGGAGCTGAAATGCGCATCAGCCATGATTGAATGGCGGAGTGGACTCGATGGGCCGAATGGCCTTACTTCCACTCCTATGTCTTATGGTCTTATGGTCTTATCCTTGTAAATCTTTTCTGAACCCTTACAAGTTTCACAACATCTTTCTAATAAGAATGAGGGCAGAATTGCACGCAATATTCCAACCATGGCCTAACCAATATCCAAGACAGCTGCAACATGACTGCCAACTCCTGTAGGTAAAAATGATGACTGCAGATGCTGGAGGGCAAATACTGGATTAGTGGTGCTGGAGGAGCACAGCGGTTCGGGTGGCGAGGTCGGCGGTGGGGGCGGTGGGCCTGAAGCGTGGGGAGGTGGGCTGGAGGGTGGTGGGGGTGGGGAGAGAGTGGCGTGGAGTGTGGTGGGTGAGTGGAGGAGGAGATGAAGGTGATAGGTCAAGGTTGGATGCTGTCTGAACTGCTGTGCTCTTCCAGTGCCACTAGTCTAGTATAATCGAGGGGTCTGAGTGATTTATTTACATAACTGATACCTGGGAGTGTGTTCCAGGCTGGAGTATAATCGAGGGATCAGAGTGATTTATTTACATAACTGATACCTGGGAGTGTGTTCCAGGCTGGAGTATAATCGAGGGATCTGAGTGATTTATTTACATAACTGATACCTGGGAGTGTGTTCCAGGCTGGAGTATAATCGAGGGATCTGAGTGATTTATTTACATAACTGATACCTGGGAGTGTGTTCCAGGCTGGAGTATAATCGAGGGATCAGAGTGATTTATTTACATAACTGATACCTGGGAGTGTGTTCCAGGCTGGAGTATAATCGAAGGGTCTGAGTGATTTATTTACATAACTGATACCTGGGAGTGTGTTCCAGGCTGGAGTATAATCGAGGGATCTGAGTGATTTATTTACATAACTGATACCTGGGAGTGTGTTCCAGGCTGGAGTATAATCGAGGGATCTGAGTGATTTATTTACATAACTGATACCTGGGAGTGTGTTCCAGGCTGGAGTATAATCGAGGGATCAGAGTGATTTATTTACATAACTGATACCTGGGAGTGTGTTCAAGGGTGTAATGTAATCGATGGATCTGAGTGATTTTACATAACTGATACCTGGGAGTGTGTTCCAGGCTGGAGTATAATCGAGGGATCTGAGTGATTTATTTACATAACTGATACCTGGGAATGTGTTCCAGGCTGGAGTATAATCGAGGGATCTGAGTGATTTATTTACATAACTGATTCCTGGGAGTGTTCCAGGCTGTAATGTAATCGAGGGGTCTGAGTGATTTATTTACATAACTGATTCCTGGGAGTGTGTTCCAGGCTGTAATGTAATCGAGGGGTCTGAGTGATATATTTACATAACTGATACCTGGGAGTGTGTTCCAGGCTGGAGTATAATCGAGCGATCTGAGTGATTTATTTACATAACTGATACCTGGGAGTGTGTTCCAGGCTGGAGTATAATCGAGGGGTCTGAGTGATTTATTTACATAACTGATACCTGGGAGTGTGTTCAAGGGTGTAATGTAATCGTGGGATCAGAGTGATTTTACATAACTGTTTCCTGGGAGTATGTTCCAGGCTGGAGTATAATCGAGGGATCTGAGTGATATATTTATATAACTGATACCTGGGAGTGTGTTCCAGGCTGGAGTATAATCGAGGGATCTGAGTGATTTATTTATATAACTGATACCTGGGAGTGTGTTCCAGGCTGGAGTATAATCGAGGGGTCTGAGTGATATATTTATATAACTGATACCTGGGAGTGTGTTCCAGGCTGGAGTATAATCGAGGGATCTGAGTGATTTATTTACATAACTGATACCTGGGAGTGTGTTCAAGGGTGTAATGTAATCGTGGGATCAGAGTGATTTTACATAACTGTTTCCTGGGAGTATGTTCCAGGCTGGAGTATAATCGAGGGATCTGAGTGATTTATTTACATAACTGATACCTGGGAATGTGTTCAAGGCTGGAGTATAATCGAGGGGTCTGAGTGATTTATTTACATAACTGATTCCTGGGAGTGTGTTCCAGGCTGGTGTATAATCGAGGAATCTGACTGATATATTTACATAACTGATACCTGGGAGTGTTCCAGGCTGGAGTATAATCGAGGGATCAGAGTGACTTATTTACATAACTGATTCCTGGGAGTGTGTTCAAGGGTGTAATGTAATCGTGGGATCTGGTGATTTTACATAACTGATTCCTGGGAGTATGCTCCAGGCTGGAGTATTATCGAGGGATCTGACGGATTTATTTACATAACTGATACCTGGGAGTGTGTTCCAGGCTGGAGTATAATCGAGGGGTCTGAGTGATTTATTTATATAACTGATACCTGGGAGTGTGTTCAAGGCTGGAGTATAATCGAGGGATCTGAGTGATTTATTTACATAACTGATACCTGGGAGTGTGTTCCAGGCTGGAGTATAATCGAGGGATCTGAGTGATTTATTTACATAACTGATACAAGATAGAAATTGGGTGACCACGTTGAGAAAAATAAACATGCAAGTCTAGAGGACTGGCCCTGTTGCTTTAGAATAACGTAGTTTGGGCCGCATAGAGTCATAGAGATGTACAGCACGGAAAACTGACCCTTCGGTCTAACCTGTCCATGCCGACCAGATTCCCAACTCAATCTCATCTCAACTGCCAGCATCCGGTCCATTTCCCTCCAAACCCTTCCTATTCGTTTACCCATCCAGATGCCTTTTAAATGTTGCAACTGTACTAGCCTCCACCACTTCCTCTGGCATACACGTACCACCCTCTGCATGAAAAAGTTCCCCTTAGGTCTCTTTTATATCTTTCCCCTTTCAGCCTAAATCTATGTCCTCTAGTTCTGTACTCCCCCAACCCAGGGAAAAGACTTTGTCTATTTATCCTATCCATGCCCCTCATGATTTTATAAACCTCTATAAGGTCACCCCTCAGCCTCCGACGTTCCAGGGAAAATAGCCTTCACCTATTCAACCTCTCCCTACAGCTCAAATCCTCCACCCCTGGCAACACCCCTAGCATGTTTCCAGGCGGATTTAAAATTGAGGCAGACTGAGAATGCAGAAAAAAGCAAGGATAACTTAGGACATATGACTTACAACATCTCTAATAAGGAAGTTAGCATTAAGGCACTTTACCTGAATGCTCGTAGCATTCATAACAAAGCCGATGAATTAATGGCACAGATAATAGTGAATGATTATGATGTAGTAGGCATCACAGAGACTTGGTTACAGGGGGGTCAGGACTGGCAGTTAAACCTCCATGGTTTTTCAACTTATCGAAAAGACAGAGAGGTGGGCAGAGGGGGTGGGGTTGCCTTGTTAGTTAAGAACAAAATTAAATCTATGGTATTGAATGACATAGCGTCGGATGATGTGGAGTCTGTGTGGGTGGAATTGAGGAACCACAAAGGCAAAAAAACCATAATTGGAGTTGTGTACAGACCTCCTAACAGTGGTCAGGACCAGGGACGCAACATGTACCGGGAAATAGAGAAGGCATGTCAGAAAGGCAAGGTTACATTGATCATGGGTGACTTCAATATGCAGGTGGACTGGGTAAATAATGTTGCTAGTGGATCTAAAGAAAGGGAATTCATGGAATGCTTACAGGATGGCTTTTTGGAACAGCTTGTCATGGAGCCCACAAGAGAGCAGGCTATTCTGGACCTAGTGCTTTGCAATGAACCAGACTCTATAAAAGATCTTAAAGTAAGGGAACCCTTAGGAAGTAGCGACCATAATATGGTAGAGTTCAGTCTGGAGTTTGAAAGGGAGAAGGCGAAATCTGATGTAATGGTGTTACAGTTGAATAAAGGTAATTATGAGGGCATGAGAGAGGAACTGACTAAAATAGACTGGAAGCAGAGGCTAACCGGGAAGACACTAGAGCAAAAATGGCAGGAGTTTGTAGGTATAATTGAGGACACTGTACAGAGGTTCATTCCCAAGAAAAGAAAGATTAACCGGGGAGGGATTAGACAACCTTGGCTGACAAAGGAAGTCAGGAAATGTATTAAAGAAAAAGAGATCCTATAAAGTGGCTAAGAACAGTGGGAAATCAGAAGATTGGGAAGGATACAAAAACAAACAGAGGATAACAAAGAGTGTAATAAGAAATGAGAGGATCAAATATGAAGGTAGGCTAGCCAGTAATATTAGAAATAATAGTAAAAGTTTCTTTCAGTACATAAGAAACAAACGACAGGCAAAAGTAGACATTGGGCCACTTCAAACTGATGCAGGGAGCCTAGTGATGGGAGATAAGGAAATAGCAGGAGAACTTAACAAGTACTTTGCGTCAGTTTTCACAGTGGAAGACATGAGTAATATCCCAAAAATTAAAGGGTGTCACGGGGCTGAGTTGAGTATGGTTGCCATTACGAAAGAGATAGTGCTAGAAAAGTTAAAAAGTCTTAAAATTGATAAATCTCCTGGCCCCGATGGGATACACCCTAGAGTTCTGAGAGAGGTTGCTGAGGAAATAGCAGAGGCATTGGTTGAGATCTTTCAAGAGTCACTGGAGTCAGGAAAGGTCCCGGATGATTGGAAGATGGCTGTAGTAACCCCCTTGTTCAAGAAAGGATCAAGGCAAAAGATGGAAAATTATAGGCCAATCAGCTTAACCTCGGTTGTTGGTAAAATTCTAGAATCCATCATTAAGGATGAGGTTTCTAAATTCTTGGAAGAGCAGAGTCTGATTAGAACAAGTCAACATGGATTTAGTAAAGGGAGGTCATGCCTGACAAACCTGTTGGAATTTTTTGAAGAGGTAACAAGTAGGTTAGACCAGGGGAACCCAGTGGATGTGGTCTATCTGGACTTTCAAAAGGCCTTTGATAAGGTGCCACACGGGAGACTGCTGAGCAAGGTGAGGGCCCATGGTGTTCGAGGTGAGCTGCTGGGATGGATTGAGGATTGGCTATCTAACAGAAGGCAGAGAGTTGGGATAAAAGGTTCTTTTTCAGAATGGCAGCCGGTGACGAGCGGTGTCCCGCAGGGTTCGGTGCTGGGGCCACAGCTGTTCGCATTATATATTAATGATTTGGATGAGGGAACCGGGGGCATTCTAGCGAAGTTTGCCGATGATACAAAGTTAGGTAGACAGGCAGGTAGTACTGAGGAAGTGGGGAGGCTACAGAAGGATCTAGACAGGTTGGGAGAGTGGTCCAGGAAATGGCTGATGGAATTTAACGTGAGCAAGTGCGAGGTCTTGCACTTTGGCAAAAAGAATATAGGAATGGACTACTTTCTAAATGGTGAGAAACTTAATAAAGCCAAAGCACAAAGGGATCTGGGAGTGCTAGTCGAGGATTCTCTAAAGGTAAACATGCAGGTTGAGTCTGTGATTAAGAAAGCGAATGCAATGTTGTCTCTTATCTCAAGAGGGTTGGAATATAAAAGCAGAGATGTACTACTAAGACTTTATAAAGCTCTGGTTAGGCCCCATTTGGAGTACTGTGTCCAGTTTTGGTCCCCACACCTCAGGAAGGACATACTGGCACTGGAACGTGTCCAGCGGAGATTCACACGGATGATCCCTGGAATGACAGGTCTAGCATATGAGGAACGGCTGAGGATACTGGGATTGTATTCGTTGGAGTTTAGAAGATTAAGGGGAGATCTAATAGAGACGTACAAAATAATACATGGCTTTGAAAAGGTGGATGCTAGAAAATTGTTTCTGTTAGGCGAGGAGACTAGGACCCGTGGACACAGCCTTAGAATTAGAGGGGGTCATTTCAGAACGGAAATGCGGAGACATTTCTTCAGCCAGAGAGTGGTGGGCCTGTGGAATTCATTGCCACGGAGTGCAGTGGAAGCCGGGACGCTAAATGTCTTCAAGGCCGAGATTGATAGGTTCTTGTTGTCTAGAGGAATTAAGGGCTACGGGGAGAACGCTGGCAAGTGGAGCTGAAATGCGCATCAGCCATGATTGAATGGCGGAGTGGACTCGATGGGCCGAATGGCCTTACTTCCACTCCTATGTCTTATGGTCTTATGGTCTTATCCTTGTAAATCTTTTCTGAACCCTTACAAGTTTCACAACATCTTTCTAATAAGAATGAGGGCAGAATTGCACGCAATATTCCAACCATGGCCTAACCAATATCCAAGACAGCTGCAACATGACTGCCAACTCCTGTAGGTAAAAATGATGACTGCAGATGCTGGAGGGCAAATACTGGATTAGTGGTGCTGGAGGAGCACAGCGGTTCGGGTGGCGAGGTCGGCGGTGGGGGCGGTGGGCCTGAAGCGTGGGGAGGTGGGCTGGAGGGGGGTGGGGGTGGGGAGAGAGTGGCGTGGAGTGTGGTGGGTGAGTGGAGGAGGAGATGAAGGTGATAGGTCAAGGTTGGATGCTGTCTGAACTGCTGTGCTCTTCCAGTGCCACTAGTCTAGTATAATCGAGGGGTCTGAGTGATTTATTTACATAACTGATACCTGGGAGTGTGTTCCAGGCTGGAGTATAATCGAGGGATCAGAGTGATTTATTTACATAACTGATACCTGGGAGTGTGTTCCAGGCTGGAGTATAATCGAGGGATCTGAGTGATTTATTTACATAACTGATACCTGGGAGTGTGTTCCAGGCTGGAGTATAATCGAGGGATCTGAGTGATTTATTTACATAACTGATACCTGGGAGTGTGTTCCAGGCTGGAGTATAATCGAGGGATCAGAGTGATTTATTTACATAACTGATACCTGGGAGTGTGTTCAAGGGTGTAATGTAATCGATGGATCTGAGTGATTTTACATAACTGATACCTGGGAGTGTGTTCCAGGCTGGAGTATAATCGAGGGATCTGAGTGATTTATTTACATAACTGATACCTGGGAATGTGTTCCAGGCTGGAGTATAATCGAGGGATCTGAGTGATTTATTTACATAACTGATTCCTGGGAGTGTTCCAGGCTGTAATGTAATCGAGGGGTCTGAGTGATTTATTTACATAACTGATTCCTGGGAGTGTGTTCCAGGCTGTAATGTAATCGAGGGGTCTGAGTGATATATTTACATAACTGATACCTGGGAGTGTGTTCCAGGCTGGAGTATAATCGAGCGATCTGAGTGATTTATTTACATAACTGATACCTGGGAGTGTGTTCAAGGGTGTAATGTAATCGTGGGATCAGAGTGATTTTACATAACTGTTTCCTGGGAGTATGTTCCAGGCTGGAGTATAATCGAGGGATCTGAGTGATTTATTTACATAACTGATACCTGGGAATGTGTTCAAGGCTGGAGTATAATCGAGGGGTCTGAGTGATTTATTTACATAACTGATTCCTGGGAGTGTGTTCCAGGCTGGTGTATAATCGAGGAATCTGACTGATATATTTACATAACTGATACCTGGGAGTGTTCCAGGCTGGAGTATAATCGAGGGATCAGAGTGACTTATTTACATAACTGATTCCTGGGAGTGTGTTCAAGGGTGTAATGTAATCGTGGGATCTGGTGATTTTACATAACTGATTCCTGGGAGTATGCTCCAGGCTGGAGTATTATCGAGGGATCTGACGGATTTATTTACATAACTGATACCTGGGAGTGTGTTCCAGGCTGGAGTATAATCGAGGGGTCTGAGTGATTTATTTATATAACTGATACCTGGGAGTGTGTTCAAGGCTGGAGTATAATCGAGGGATCTGAGTGATTTATTTACATAACTGATACCTGGGAGTGTGTTCCAGGCTGGAGTATAATCGAGGGATCTGAGTGATTTAATTACATAACTGATTCCTGGGAGTGTGTTCAAGGGTGTAATGTAATCGTGGGATCTGAGTGATTTATTTACATAACTGATACAAGATAGAAATTGGGTGACCACGTTGAGAAAAATAAACATGCAAGTCTAGAGGACTGGCCCTGTTGCTTTAGAATAACGTAGTTTGGGCCGCATAGAGTCATAGAGATGTACAGCACGGAAAACTGACCCTTCGGTCTAACCTGTCCATGCCGACCAGATTCCCAACTCAATCTCATCTCAACTGCCAGCATCCGGTCCATTTCCCTCCAAACCCTTCCTATTCGTTTACCCATCCAGATGCCTTTTAAATGTTGCAACTGTACTAGCCTCCACCACTTCCTCTGGCATACACGTACCACCCTCTGCATGAAAAAGTTCCCCTTAGGTCTCTTTTATATCTTTCCCCTTTCAGCCTAAACCTATGTCCTCTAGTTCTGTACTCCCCCAACCCAGGGAAAAGACTTTGTCTATTTATCCTATCCATGCCCCTCATGATTTTATAAACCTCTATAAGGTCACCCCTCAGCCTCCGACGTTCCAGGGAAAATAGCCTTCACCTATTCAGCCTCTCCCTACAGCTCAAATCCTCCACCCCTGGCAACATCCTTGTAAATCTTTTCTGAACCCTTACAGGTTTCACAACATCTTTCTAATAAGAATGAGGGCAGAATTGCACGCAATATTCCAACCATGGCCTAACCAATATCCAAGACATCTGCAACATGACTGCCAACTCCTGTAGGTAAAAACGATGACTGCAGATGCTGGAGGGCAAATACTGGATTAGTGGTGCTGGAGGAGCACAGCGGTTCGGGCGGCGAGGTCGGCGTTTCGGGCGGGGGCCCTTCGTCAGGGGTGGGGGCGGTGGGCCTGAAGCATGGGGAGGTGGGCTGGAGGGGGGTGGGGGTGGGGAGAGAGTGGCGTGGAGTGTGGTGGGTGAGTGGGGGAGGAGATGAAGGTGATAGGTCAAGGTTGGATGCTGTCTGAACTGCTGTGCTCTTCCAGTGCCACTAGTCTAGTATAATCGAGGGATCAGAGTGATTTATTTACATAACTGATACGTGGGAGTGTGTTCCAGGCTGGAGTATAATCGAGGGGTCTGAGTGATTTATTTACATAACTGATACCTGGGAGTGTGTTCCAGGCTGGAGTATAATCGAGGGATCTGAGTGATTTATTTACGGAACTGATACCTGGGAGTGTGTTCCAGGCTGGAGTATAATCGAGGGGTCTGAGTGATTTATTTACATAACTGATACCTGGGAGTGTGTTCAAGGGTGTAATGTAATCGTGGGATCAGAGTGATTTATTTACATAACTGATACCTGGGAGTGTGTTCCAGGCTGGAGTATAATCGAGGGATCAGAGTGATTTATTTACATAACTGATACCTGGGAGTGTGTTCCAGGCTGGAGTATAATCGAGGGGTCTGAGTGATTTATTTACATAACTGATACCTGGGAGTGTGTTCTAGGCTGGAGTATAATCGAGGGATCAGAGTGATTTATTTACATAACTGATACCTGGGAGTGTGTTCCAGGCTGGAATATAATCGAGGGGTCTGAGTGATTTATTTACATAACTGATACCTGGGAGTGTGTTCCAGGCTGGAGTATAATCGAGGGATCAGAGTGATTTATTTACATAACTGATACCTGGGAGTGTGTTCCAGGCTGGAGTATAATCGAGGGGTCTGAGTGAGTTATTTACATAACTGATTCCTGGGAGTGTGTTCCAGGCTGGAATATAATCGAGGGGTCTGAGTGATTTATTTACATAACTGATACCTGGGAGTGTGTTACAGGCTGGAGTATAATCGAGGGGTCTGAGTGATATATGAACATAACTGATACCTGGGAGTGTGTTCAAGGGTGTAATGTAATCGTGGGATCAGAGTAATTTATTTACATAACTGATACCTGGGAATGTGTTCCAGGCTGGAGTTTAATCGAGGGGTCTGAGTGATTTATTTACGTAACTGATTCCTGGGACTGTGTTCCAGGCTGGTGTATAATCGAGGAATCTGACTGATATATTTACATAACTGATACCTGGGAGTGTGTTCCAGGCTGGAGTATAATCGAGGGATCTGAGTGATTTATTTACATAACTGATTCCTGGGAGTGTGTTCCAGGCTGGAATGTAATCGAGGGATCTGAGTGATTTATTTACATAACTGATACCTGGGAGTGTGTTCCAGGCTGGAGTATAATCGAGCGATCGGAGTGATTTAATTACATAACTGATACCTGGGAGTGTGTTCAAGGGTGTAATGTAATCGTGGGATCTGGTGATTTTACATAACTGATTCCTGGGAGTATGCTCCAGGCTGGAGTATTATCGAGGGATCTGAGTGATTTATTTACATAACTGATACCTGGGAGTGTGTTCAAGGCTGTAATGTAATCGTGGGATCTGAGTGATTTATTTATATAACTGATACCTGGGAGTGTGTTCAAGGCTGGAGTATAATCGAGGGATCTGAGTGATTTATTTACATAACTGATTCCTGGGAGTATGTCCAGGCTGGAGTATAATCGAGGGGTCTGAGTGATTTATTTACATAACTGATACCTGGGAGTGTGTTCCAGGCTGGAGTATAATCGAGGGATCAGAGTGATTTATTTACATAACTGATACCTGGGAGTGTGTTCCGGGCTGGAATGTAATCGAGGGGTCTGAGTGATTTATTTACATAACTGATACCTGGGAGTGTGTTCCAGGCTGGAGTATAATCGAGGGGTCTGAGTGATTTATTTACATAACTGATACCTGGGAGTGTGTTCCAGGCTGGAGTATAATCGAGGGGTCTGAGTGATTTATTTACATAACTGATACCTGGGAGTGTGTTCCAGGCTGGAGTATAATCGAGGGGTCTGAGTGATTTATTTATATAACTGATTCCTGGGAGTGTGTTCCAGGCTGGAGTATAATCGAGGGGTCTGAGTGATTTATTTACATAACTGATACCTGGGAGTGTGTTCCAGGCTGGAGTATAATCGAGGGGTCTGAGTGATTTATTTATATAACTGATTCCTGGGAGTGTGTTCCAGGCTGGAGTATAATCGAGGGGTCTGAGTGATTTATTTATATAACTGATACCTGGGAGTGTGTTCCAGGCTGGAGTATAATCGAGGGATCTGAGTGATTTATTTATATAACTGATACCTGGGAGTGTGTTCCGGGCTGGAGTATAATCGAGGGGTCTGAGTGATTTATTTATATAACTGATACCTGGGAGTATGTTCCAGGCTGGAGTATAATCGAGGGATCAGAGTGATTTATTTACATAACTGATACCTGGGAGTGTGTTCCAGGCTGGAGTATAATCGAGGGGTCTGAGTGATTTATTTACAAAACTGATTCCTGGGAGTGTGTTCCGGGCTGGAGTATAATCGAGGGGTCTGAGTGATTCATTTATATAAATGCATTATTCAGGGGTAAATGTACGATACTAGGACAGGGGAATGGGTCTGGGTAGGCTACTCTTCGGAGAGTTGGTGTGGTCTTGTTGGGCTGAAGGGCCTGTTTCCATACTGTAGGGATTCTATCATCCTATGATGATAACTGAATCCTGGGACTGAGTTCCAGGCTGGAATTTACATGAAGCGTCGAAGTGGTTCTTGTACATAACTGACATCTGGGATTGAGCCACAGGCTGAAATGTAATCACAAAATCCTTACAGTGTGGAACCAGGTCATTTGGTCTTCTGAGTCCACACCAACCCTTTGAACAGCATCCTATCCATCCTCACCCCTAACCTACATTTCCCATGGCTAACCTACCTAACCGACATATCCCTGGAGACTATGGGCAATTTAGCATAGCCAAGCCACCTAACCTGGACATCTTTGGATTGTGGGAGGAAACTGGAGCACCCACAGGAAACCCATGCAGACCCAGGGAGAATGTGCAAACTCCATACAGACAGTTGCTCGAGCCTGAAATTTAACCTGGGTCCTTGGTGCTATGATGCAGCAGTGCTTACCACTGAGCCATCGTGCTGCTCAGAGGTGTGAGTGGTTAACATACATAACTGATACCCTGGAGTGAATTACAGGCTGAAATATAATCGAGGTGTCTCAGTGATTTATATACATAACTGATACCAAGGATTGAGACGGGCTGGAATGTTATCAAGGGGTGGGTGTGGTTTATATACATAATCGATACCCAGGAGTAAGTTACAGTCTGTAATCAAGTAATTTGATATAGTGCCATATTTCAGCATTTCACTTTGTGTGTCCCCTAGTCCTTTTTTGTTCTGATTGTTTGGTACCTTTAACATGTGAGCATTCCTGAATGTCAGCTTTGTCTCTGAGATCAGTTTATGAGGGAGAAGCTGCGTCAGTTTTGTGTGTTGTGGTCAGGTTTTTTGACCATGAGTGAATAAACAGGATGAATATTTTGTGGTTCAGTTATATTTTCCACATATCATGCCTGTGAGGTTTGGGCTGCACGTCCCTGTCTCGCTTTGATTCCATTACATCATCTGTCCTCAGTGTTTGGATGGAATTCAGGTTTGGCCTCCTGCTATTTTTCCTGAAAGAGTTACAGTAAAGCTGCAGTCCACTAACCAGCTGCTGCAGTCAGCTCTCAGTAAATGTGGGGTACCTCGGCAGACTGAACGGACTGGCAAAAGACCCAGAGGGAGCATTGAGTGTTGTATTGCGAAGGTTCATGTTTGTGAAATAGCTGAACACTGTTTCCCTGCACTGCTCCATCAAGCAGCCACAGGCAATGTTTACAAATGGCTGTGTCTGCTCTTTTGGACGATACTGTACTAAACAGCATTGATTGCTATTGTATTACGTCCAAGGACCCATTTGATTAGATTACTTACAGTGTGGAAACAGGCCCTTTGGCCCAACAAGTCCACACCGACCCCCCCAAAGTGCATCCACCCAGACCCATTCCCCTACATTTACCTCTGCACCTAACACTCTGGGCAATTTAGCACGTCCAATTCACCTAACCTGCATATTTTTGGACTGATATCTGTCCTGTAACTGCAGCTAGAAGATAGCCTGTGCAAATCTGTTCTCAGAGTCTAAGATCGTAGGGCATAGTCTCAAAATAAATTTAAAACTTAGATAAGGAGGAATTTCTTTCCTTATGGAGAGCTGTGGGGACAGAGAACTTGTATGTATTTAAGGATGATATAGATTCTTGATCAGTAAGGGCATCAAGGTTTACAGGGAAAAGGCAGTAAAGTGGACATGAAGAATGTCAGATAAGCCATGATCCTTTTGAATGGTGGAGCAGTCTCAAAGGGCCAAATGGCTGACTCCTCTTCCTATTTCTTGTGGCCTTCAAACTGATGCAGGGAGCCTAGTGATGGGAGATAAGGAAATAGCAGGAGAACTTAACAAGTACTTTGCGTCAGTTTTCACAGTGGAAGACATGAGTAATATCCCAAAAATTAAAGGGTGTCACGGGGCTGAGTTGAGTATGGTTGCCATTACGAAAGAGATAGTGCTAGAAAAGTTAAAAAGTCTTAAAATTGATAAATCTCCTGGCCCTGATGGGATACACCCTAGAGTTCTGAGAGAGGTTGCTGAGGAAATAGCAGAGGCATTGGTTGAGATCTTTCAAGAGTCACTGGAGTCAGGAAAGGTCCCGGATGATTGGAAGATGGCTGTAGTAACCCCCTTGTTCAAGAAAGGATCAAGGCAAAAGATGGAAAATTATAGGCCAATCAGCTTAACCTCGGTTGTTGGTAAAATTCTAGAATCCATCATTAAGGATGAGGTTTCTAAATTCTTGGAAGAGCAGAGTCTGATTAGAACAAGTCAACATGGATTTAGTAAAGGGAGGTCATGCCTGACAAACCTGTTGGAATTTTTTGAAGAGGTAACAAGTAGGTTAGACCAGGGGAACCCAGTGGATGTGGTCTATCTGGACTTTCAAAAGGCCTTTGATAAGGTGCCACACGGGAGGCTGCTGAGCAAGGTGAGGGCCCATGGTGTTCGAGGTGAGCTGCTGGGATGGATTGAGGATTGGCTATCTAACAGAAGGCAGAGAGTTGGGATAAAAGGTTCTTTTTCAGAATGGCAGCCGGTGACGAGCGGTGTCCCGCAGGGTTCGGTGCTGGGGCCACAGCTGTTCGCATTATATATTAATGATTTGGATGAGGGAACCGGGGGCATTCTAGCGAAGTTTGCCGATGATACAAAGTTAGGTAGACAGGCAGGTAGTACTGAGGAAGTGGGGAGGCTACAGAAGGATCTAGACAGGTTGGGAGAGTGGTCCAGGAAATGGCTGATGGAATTTAACGTGAGCAAGTGCGAGGTCTTGCACTTTGGCAAAAAGAATATAGGAATGGACTACTTTCTAAATGGTGAGAAACTTAATAAAGCCAAAGCACAAAGGGATCTGGGAGTCTTAGTCGAGGATTCTCTAAAGGTAAACATGCAGGTTGAGTCTGTGATTAAGAAAGCGAATGCAATGTTGTCTCTTATCTCAAGAGGGTTGGAATATAAAAGCAGAGATGTACTACTAAGACTTTATAAAGCTCTGGTTAGGCCCCATTTGGAGTACTGTGTCCAGTTTTGGTCCCCACACCTCAGGAAGGACATACTGGCACTGGAACGTGTCCAGCGGAGATTCACACGGATGATCCCTGGAATGACAGGTCTAGCATATGAGGAACGGCTGAGGATACTGGGATTGTATTCGTTGGAGTTTAGAAGATTAAGGGGAGATCTAATAGAGACGTACAAAATAATACATGGCTTTGAAAAGGTGGATGCTAGAAAATTGTTTCTGTTAGGCGAGGAGACTAGGACCCGTGGACACAGCCTTAGAATTAGAGGGGGTCATTTCAGAACGGAAATGCGGAGACATTTCTTCAGCCAGAGAGTGGTGGGCCTGTGGAATTCATTGCCACGGAGTGCAGTGGAAGCCGGGACGCTAAATGTCTTCAAGGCCGAGATTGATAGGTTCTTGTTGTCTAGAGGAATTAAGGGCTACGGGGAGAACGCTGGCAAGTGGAGCTGAAATGCGCATCAGCCATGATTGAATGGCGGAGTGGACTCGATGGGCCGAATGGCCTTACTTCCACTCCTATGTCTTATGGTCTTATAGTGTGTTCCCGAAAAGCAGTGACCAAGGAATGAAGTTAGTGCAGCTTTACATCAGCCTGAGGGTGGCCTACAGTGTTGCCATTCTGTATGACCAGCCTGAATGACTGTGGATACAGGACTGAAGGTTGTCTCAGACAACTGGAGTTCATCACTAGGCTGTGACATATCTTTGTGCTCGGATTACATTTCAATATTATTCATTGTAAACAGTTTGAAGCAAATGAGAGCTTGGAATATTCCTGCTGTTGTTGTTTGGATCTGGTGAGACTGATGACCTTTCCTGAGGCAGAGAAACAGATATTTCCACCCTGGAAGAGAGAGATTCCCTCTCCCGTTTCAGGTTGAGGTGCTGTCATTTACGGAAGTCATCAGGAATACAGCGTAGAATTTGGCTTTTTCTCTCACCCCATGCTGTCCTTGCCCTGGGAGTGTTGGATGGGAACAGTGTAGGGCGAATTTTATTTTCAGTTTAAAAGAGGTTCACTTTCAGTTAAAAAATTTAAAGGGAGCTTCGCTGTGTATTTAACCCTTTGCTGTCCCTGTCCTGGGAGTGTTTGATGAAAATAGTGTCAGGGAGGTTTACTTTCAGTTTAAAAGAATAGAGAGGGACTTTTATCTAATCTCCTGCTGTACCTGTTCTTGGACTTTTGATGGGGACAGTGTTGAGGATCTTTACTTTCAGTTAAAAAGGGTAGAGTGAGCTTTACTCTACTGCTAAGCCCATTCTACACCTGTCCTAGGTATGTTTGATAGCAGCAATGAGGAAGGAACTTTACTTTCAGTTTAACTGGATCTAACCCTGTTCTGTATCTGCTCTAGGACTGTCTAGCCTTTCTAAACCTTCATGTTAAAATGCTAACCTTTGTGAAAGACTTCAAAAGTGTCTAATGTTTACTTAAGTGAATTTTTTTTTCCCTGTCAGGCCTATGCACGGTTTTCAGGAGCCCCTGTCAGAGTGCACAAGCTCAGCAATCCCTGGAGGAGTCCCTCTGGTAAGATTATTCAGCAAACTGGATTTGTTCACGTCACTATGAGTGCAGGCTTGATCTCTAGGAGGAAGCTATTCAGCTCCTTAAACTGGAACTAATCTGTAAGATGGGTGATGATGATCAATATGTAGGTGATAACCTATTTGCCCATTTTCGTTCCATTACTGTTGATAATGTGTTAAACAGGGTGTGGAAGATATTGATATAAATGGTTCCAGAGCAGAGAGGGTACACTGGGAAGGCTGCCTTCTCCTCAGAGAAGAAGACAGATTTGAGAGGTGTTGAAATCATGAAGGATGAACCTTGAAACCTGATCCATATTTTCTGTTAACTTGGGTCATGCAGAGTGAACCTTGAAAATCTTCGTCCTAAATTGAAAATTACAGTATTGCCCCTCTTTGGTCACTTCCCGGAAGAGACTTCCTTTCTATGTACCCAACCCAATTCTTTCATCAACTGAAATATCTCTATTCACTCTTCATGTTTCAGGCAAATATGAACTTAGTCTGTGCAACATGTTTCAGAATTTAAACCTGTTTGTACAAGTATCCTCTTTCTGAAACTGCACACTACATTTCCAAGGTTCTGTATCATTTCTATTGGCTTGATCTTCTACAATGATCAGAAAACATGCCTACATCTGACATTGTGATGAATGGAAGGTGTCACCCCTCATTGGGACAATGTACTGGAAATCAAGCCCCGCTATTCTCGGAGTTATTACAAAAGTTAAAGATTTTGAGAAGTATGAACAACTCTTTAATTCCTCTGTCTTTTAGACCCAGGTTAACAGAAAGCGTAGACCAGGTTTCTGTATTTAACAATGACTGCTTATTATTACAAATAAATAGATTTTAATTACGGGTAAACAATTCTAAACCATTGACATATACCTGTACTTGTTAAACTCTAAAGCTACCCCTCAATACACAGATATAGACAGACACTGAAACAATGGGGGGTTATGGGTAGTTGGGAAGACAGTTCAGTGGGTCCTGTCCATGGGTTTGCTGAGATAATCCCCTTGATCAGAATGCTGCTTCTAGTCTCCCTTCTCCAGGGATGTTCACTTGTTTGTAGGAGGCATAGGGTGACTGGTTCACACCTGTAAAGGTCTCTGCCTTATTAAACATCACGCTACAACAGGGGAAATAAACTGGTCAACTTCAGACTGGAGAAACTTTATAGTGCAGAGATAAAACAGCTCCTTCCCTTCTAGAAATCCAGTAGTTCCTGTCCTGGATATTCACATCCCCAAGCTGTTCCGCTGCCTCAGAGCCAATCACACCATAGTTGTCAGGCAGAGGCTTTTGCTTTGATTATTGGCCACTGTTTCACAACCAATCAGATACATGCTGTTGGCCTATCTCTCCCTAGTTCCAGCTAGTCTCTAACCAGACTTCCACATTGCTTGAACCAACAGCTGTGTAAACAGCACTTACAATGAGCATCAGCTAACCTGCTTTTTTTAAAAAAATGCAGCAATCATTGGCTTTCAAACCAGTTCTTTTTCCCATTTTAGTCGACAATCAAGAATCTAAAAATAATTGACAAAAAAAATCAAAATAATTGATGAAGCATCTGAACATTGTTGGTTCTCAGGGTGCAGTGGTAGTGTCCCTACCTCTGAATTAGGAGGCCTGGGTTGATATCCCATCCTGCTTCAGAGGTGTCTAATAATACATTTGAACAGGTTTATTATAAAATATCTATGCTGAGGAATTGCTGCAACAATGTTCTCAGACGAAGGTAACTGATCTCCAACAACTACCACCATTTTCCATTGTGGACAGGTCTCAGCATTAACCTTAGATTTCAGCCATAATTGGCTCAGAGCCTCATGCTAACAAGGGCAACCTCAGCCTGTTGGAATGTATTGGCTGGAGGTCAGGATTTGGCTAGACTCTGATTCTTTTCAATTAATCCTTTTAACCTTCTCTCTATCCAGACTTTAGCTCGAAGAGTAATCCTCCCTTTGGGTGAGGGGTTTTTAGCAACTGTGCAGTTTTCTGACATGGTGACAGCTTTTCCAAGAACAGTGTGTGTGAAATGAATCTGTTTCTTCTATTTTATCGCCAGGAGTTTTGCCAGCACTGAAGACTGAGAAAGATGTTGTGTCACAGCCTCTCCAGATCCTTACCTACCTCAGGAAACAGGTACATCACTCTTTTTGTGGAAGTTCTTTCTAGTTGGAGTTGGTATTTTGTGTTATGATATTGCTAGACAGATTTGAATTGTTTTACCAAGTGTAAAAGCACAAAGAATCATTTTGTTCACTTAAAGTTTAAAAAGCTTTAAATATTAATGAATGTGGTTTGACTAGTATCACAGATGAGAGAAAGTGAGGCCTGCATATGCTGGAGATCAGAGTCGAGAGTGTGGTGCTGCAAAAACATAGCTGGCCAGGCAGCATCCAAGGAGCAGAAGAATCGACATTTTGGGCATGAGCTTGTGGGCTGGAAGTAAGGTAGCTGGGAATGTGATGAATGGGTGAAGGTGATTGGTTGGAGAGAAGGGTGGAGTGGATAGGTGGGAAGGAAGATGGACAGGTCAAGAGGGCAGTGCCGAGTTGGAGGCTTGGGACTGGGATAAGGTGAATTGAGCAAAATGGTGAAATCCACATTTATCCTGTATGGTTGCAGGGTCCCAAGGCGGAAGATGAGGAGTTCTTCCTTCAGGCGTCAGGGGTTAGGGTTTGGTGATGGAGGAGGCTCAGGACCTGAAGTATTGGTGGAATGGCAGGGGAAGTTGAAGTGTTCAGTCACTGGGTGGTGGGGTTGAATGGTGCAGGTGTCCCAAAGATGTTCTCTGAAACGATCCACAAGTTGGCATCCTGTCTCCCGAACCTTCAGAAGAAGAAAGTGGATACTTAGATTGACGTATCCTGTGTTATGTTTTTCTGGTTTGGAGAATCTGACTGTGTTTCTAAGCTTGATAATGTGGAATCCTGGTTAGTTGAATAGCTGTGTAGGGGATATCAGTGCCAAATGTTGTACCCTCAGAATGTATTGCAATATTGAGAGGTTACAGTAAACTCTAGTGCAGTAGAATTTGTACAGGGATTTAGCAATACTAAAGGAAGTGTACAAGTTCAGCCATCAGCTTGAGAAACTGCTTTCTGTTTGAGTCATTTTCCTGGACTAGGCTAGAAGTGTTGGGAAATGCTGTTTGTTGCTCTCACCAATGGGCGAGTTGGTGAGTTGCTCCCATGTTTATGCTGCTGTTGAAAGTCAATTACTAAAGGAGGTCGCCCATTTAAGACTGATGGAGATGCTTCTTCGTTCGAGGGCTGCCAAAGCTAGGTCATTAAAATATTTTCAGTTTCAGCTGTGAATATACTTAGTCAGTGAGTAAGTAAAGCATTCTGGTGGAAAGGTTAGGAAAGCGGAATTGAAGATCTCATTGAACAGCGGCGCAGACGTGATGGAATGGATAGCCTACTCTGCTCCCATAGTCTTAGGATCTTCTGGACTATATAAAGATGTGATTGTATTCCTCAGGTGGAAGGATTGTTAGAGAATTCTGTAACCTTTTACAGAGAAAGTTAAAGCCCGCAGTGAAAATTGTTCAGTCAAGCACTTTACATGAAAGAAGTCCAAACCTCTGAGTGGAAAATATAATTGGGAATGTGTGGAAGCTGCACACTACACGTAGATAATTCTCTCATGGCCACGTGCAGCAGCAATAACAGGTGATACTGAGAAAGGAGAGTAAAAGTATTCTTCAACTCATCCTGGCTGAGAATCAGGACAGACTGGTCTGGAGCCTGGGTTGTCTGGTCTAATCTGGCCTGTATGATGCAGGTCTGTATTTCCTGCAATTCACTCTCATCACCTGAGGCCTAGTAAACCTGGTGTAGCACTAGTAACTATAGCAACCTCTTATTTACTCAAACTGGCAAGGAATGTGATCCCTTCCATCATTACTAAATATTACTAAATTTTAGATCGTGATGAAAATTGATTGATGTCAGAGACAGGGAGACAATCTTGCACATTTTGCTTTTGGATCAAACCTGAACTTTTTTTAAACTTTACAGTTGCTAAAGTTACAGTTTCAATGTTGGCAAATTAAAAAATATTTAATGAGCTGTGTTGTACAAAACTTCTCTTCCCAAGTATATGTATTCTACATGTGAACTGTCCCAAGCTCTTGTTTATAATGCAGGCTGTAACTCACTTCCAGCTGTCATATTGTGTATAAAAGTATATATATTCAACTCATAACTCCTTCCCTTTGGACATCCATATGGTTTCCGTTGTGATATTGCTGCTGAATAGCTGCTTACCAACATTACATTTCTCTTCTTAGAAGTACAATGCTGACTACGGGCTCTCAGCAACGCAGGCGGCTGACACACTTGCCTTTGCCTCTCTGATAGAAGAGAAGTTACTTCCTGCACTGGTGAGTGTTGCTTTCTTTTGCTTTGTTAACACTGTTGTCCTATTTGTCTGGGATATTCCATGCTGAGTTTTTAAAAATTAATTAATAGGATCAAGACATCACTGGCTAGCCTAGCATTTATTTCCCATCCCCAATTGCCCAGAGGCCAGTTAGAAGTCAACCACATTGCTGAAAGTCTGGAGTCACATGTAAGCCAGACCTGCTAAGGATGGCAGTTTCCTGCCCCAAAGTACAAAAGATGGTTTGTTTTGACAGCCAGCAATGGATTCATTGTCATCATTAGATTCTTATTTCCAGATTTCTATTGAATTCAAATTTCACAATCGACCATGGTGGGATTCTAATATGTATTTCCAGAATATTAGTCACATGTAGTGTCTGGATTAATAGTCCAGTGATAATACCACTCAGCCATCGCCTCCCCCTTTAACTCCTGTTTCAACTTTTACTGTCTTTTCTTTCCTCAGATCTACATGTTTTGGGTTGACTCCAAGAACTATGTATCATTCACAAGGCCCTGGTATGGAGAGACAATACCATTTCCACTGAACTTTTTCCTCCCGAACCGGATGCACACACGCTCCCTGGAGCGTCTTCGCTTGATCCGGGGTGGCCAGTGGCATGACAACGAGGAGGAAACCGAGACTGAGGTAGAGGGATTCCAGCACCTTGGCTACTCGAATTCAGAGAATTTACAATTTAGCGGGTTTCTAAGTAGAATGTTTCCTTGAAGAAATCATAATTTTCAATTACTACACGAGATGTTTGATCTCCAAGAATAAGCTCAGGAGTCTTTAATGAGTCATTCTGAATGGTATATGGGGAATTCAAGAATGCCAAAAGCTGCAAACTCTGAATATTTGCTTACTTTCAGATCTACAAAGAGGCCCGTGAGTGCCTGACGCTACTGTCCCAGAGGCTAGGGTCACATAAATTCTTTTTTGGAGACTCGTAAGTTGTTTGTTCTTTCTCGATCGTGAAAGTGAAGGGTCCATTATTTTTCATTACTGGTGACTGTGATGTTAAAAGCAAGGTGGAGCAAACAAGTGGGCGCCTGGCCACAGCTGGACCCAGGAGACAGGTGAAACGGGCAGGAAACTTTGGCTTTGTTGACCATTGGCCAGACAATCATGTCCACATGGGTAGTAAAAGGTCCTCCTCCATCTCCTGAAGGTACTACTGACTCTAAAGTATTGGGTCCCCCTCCCATTGGGGTACAGTGACCCCTCCCCTCCTGAAGGGTCTGACTCTCATTGGGGTACGGTGTCCTCCTCCCTATCCTGAATGGGCTGACTCTCACTAGGGGTTTAGGTTCCCTCTCCTCAAGATGCTGTTTCTCACTGAACTTTGACTTGTAAATATGTCATCATTCCTCCATTGTGATGGGGTAAAAATTCTGAAGCTCCCTAAATCTATATTTAAGGTCTATCTTCCCCATGTGGATTGAGTAAAGATAACTCATCACAATCTCCTCAATGGTAACTGGGGATGGGCAATAAATTTGTAGCCTTCGCAGCAAAGCTCGTGTTTCATGAATGAGTAAAAGAAACACACATTCTGCAGACACCCACCAATGAGCACAATTGGGATCTGTATACTGTGGCTTTGCTGGCACAGCACTTACTCAGTTGATGAAAAGTCACATTATGCTCTGGAACAGGAGTTTGTGTTGGATGCAATGAGTGCTATTTCCAAGCAGTCGTCTTACCTTCGTCAGGTTTGCTGTGTTTAATGATGTGTCTCCTTCTGCTTTAGACCCAGCTCCTTAGATGCCATTGTATTTGGACATTTGGCACCAATTCTGAAGGCAAAACTACCCAACAGTAAACTGCAGCAACATCTGCACTCACTTGACAACCTTTGCGCACTCTGCACGTCCATCCTTGGTCTTTATTTTCCAAATGAAGGTTCAGGTAATCTGGGACAAACTTTGCTGACCCTCCCTTGACCTATAGCAAATCATTTTGGTTTTTATTTGTGGGATTTTGCAATGCATAAATTTGCCTCTATATTTGCCTGTATAATATCACTAACTTTATGTCAAAGTCATTTATCGATTGGGAAAGGTATCTCAAGAACAGTCTGAGGCTTGGCAACAATGTACACACTTTCTTCCCAATCCTTGTTCATACTATATTCCTGGTTTTGTTTCAGACACTGAACGTAGCTCCAAGAAAGTTCCCCGGAATAACTCATCGGATTCTGATGAGGATCCTCACAAGAGACGCAATCAGATCCTCTCGGTGCTGGTCGGGCTCTCTGCCATGATTGGTTATGCTTTCCTCAGTGGAATTCTCTCCATCCAACGGGTATCAACCCATAATGCACTAAGGCAGTCCTCCCCTCTGGAAGATGACGATGTTGATGAGGGACAGTGAGGGTCTGATGGGGTCAGGGAGCAGTAATAGAGTGAGGGGCATGAGTGGTGGTGGAAGAGGAGGAGGAGTTGGGAGTGCTGGCAGTAAGTGGGAACAAAACAAAGTACAAAAGATTTGAGCACTGTTATTGGTTGTATTTTGTAAAATTTGAAGATGCAGTATGGCCAGGGCCTTAAACCCTGCACCACAGGTCAGGGCCAAAATAAATGATATGTTGCAGTCCTATTTTGTCAGTGTAGTGGGGTGCTCTGAATTTAGCACCCACTGTAATAGTGTGATGACAGGGACAGTGTCTCACTTCTTTGATAATTCATGTCTAGTATTAAAATAACATTTGTTAGTTATTGACGTTGGAAGCCAGGAATCAAATACCATGTAATTCAAAGTCAAGATTTTATTTGAAACTGAGATACTATCATAAGAATAAGTACAAATTCTTGTAAAACTGAAATAAAATCTCCATCTGATGCTCATTAACTCAAAGGGTTTTAGTTTGGGCTGTACCTGTTCTGCCTTGAGTTCGGAGTCTTGTACCGACCTGTATATTCCCTTCTCAGTACAGACTTCCAAGTAAGATTATCTTTTTTTTGTCCTGGTCTGGGAATGTATCAACTTTCAAGAATAGGTTTCTTTGCATCTTGGCCAGTTTTTGTTATTCATTAGTCAACTTTTGTATCTGTTCTGCTCATGTGATGTAATGATAATATGTGAAGAGGGAGGTCTAAGAGCTGGGTGTGGAAAATTGACGTGAACAGCAGTTTTAAATGTTTCTTCACCAGTACCTATGAGCAGGAGTTACTGGACAATGGTTCAGATGAATGTGCTTGCTGCTCAGACTTACTCTGACCAAATAAAATAAGAACCCAGTCAGCCACTGTTTAACTGTTGCTTAGCTCAGTTGGCTGTCATTTTCATGTGAAATTTAGCACCTCAGTGGTGTCTGATGTAGAAATATTCTTTCATTCACTGACAGAATTGGTACCAGTTCTCTAATATTAGAGGATAGCTGTTGTTATTCGATTGCCTACTTTTCAGGGACAAAGTTACATTTTAAACTGTGGAAAATGTAACAGCTTTGACCAATGAATAAATTGAATGGTGAAAAGCAGATTGTATCTAAAAGCATCCTTTTATTTTCATGATCATAGGTGTGCAGATGTTGAGAGTTCTAGAAAACGTACTGTTCAGCACTTCTCTGCACCCTCTCCAATGGACTGAGACACAAAGCTGACAAGTAGCTGCAGCAGCTACTGTCTGCCTTTGCTTTGTTCTGCAATTTAAATATACTCCACCGTTCTGTGAATAGTCACACAACTACTTTCATTTATTGAGGAGAATGGATTTGTTTCTGTAGTAATATGGCACCACTGCTGGTGGGAGGTTGTAATTACAGCATTACAAGCTTACAAAAGTAAATTCTATTTGGGAAACAAGGACCGAGAATTTAGAATAGACCATAGCACAGAACAGGCCCTTTGGCCCACGATGTTGTGCTGAGGTTTAATCCTAATGTAAAATATAATAACTTAACCTACACATCCCTCAACTCACTGCTATAAATGTGCATATTCAGCAGTTGCTTAAATGTCCCCAATGACTCTGCTTCCACCACCACCACAGCTCTCTGCATAAAGGACCTACCTCTGACATCTCCCTTATACCTTCCTCCTAATATCTTCAAACTATGACTCCTCGTACCAGTCAATCCTGCCCTGGGGAAACGTCTCTGGCTATTGACTATCTATTCCACTCATTATCTTGTATAGCACGATCAGGTCTCCTCTCTTCCTCCTCCTCTCCAGAGAGAGAAGTCCGAGCGTATTCAACCTTTCTTCATAAGGCAAGCCCTCCAGTCCAGGCAGCATCCCGGTAAACATTCTTTGCATCCTCTCCAAAGCCACTGTATCTTTCCTATAGTAGGGCGACCAGAACTGGACACAATATTCCAAGTGTGGTCTCACCAGGGACTTGTAGAGCTATAGCAAAACCTCATGGCTCATAAACTCGATCCCCCTGTTAATGATAGCTAAAACACCATATGCTTTCTTAACAACCCTATCCAGTTGGGAGGCAACTTTGAGGGAGCTATGTACTTGCACACCCAGATCCCTCTGTTCCTCCACACTGCCACTGTCTTTAATCCTATATTCAGCATTTGAGTTCAACCTTCCAAAATGCATCACTTCGCATTTATCCAGGGTGAACTCCATCTGCCATTTCTCAGCCCAGCTCTGCAGCCTGCAGTAGCCCTCTATACTATCGACAGCACTTCCAACTTTTGTGTCATCTGCAAATTTACTAACCCACCCCTCAATCTCCTCATCCAAGTCATTTATAACTATAAAGAGCAGAGGCCCAAGAACAGAGCCCTGAGGGACCCCACTCAACACTGACCTCCAGGCAGAATACTTTCCATCTACAACCACTCTCTGCCTTCTATCAGCCAGCCAATTCGGAATCCAGATAGCCAAATCTCCCTGTATCCCATACTTCCTGACTTTATGAATGAGCCTACCATGGGGAACCTTATCAAATGCCTCGATGAAGTCCGTATATGCCACATCCACTGCTTGACTTTCGTTGACCTGTCTTGACCCTTCCTCAAAGAACTCAAGATTTGTGAGGCATAACCTGCCCCTCACAAAGCCATGCTGACTGCCTTTAATCACACTATGCTTTGCCAAATAGTCATAAATCCTATCCCTCAGAATTCTTTCCAAAGCTTTGCTGACCACAGACTTAAGACTGACTGGTCTGTAATTGCCAGGGATTTCCCCATTCGCCTCCTTCCTATCCTCTTGTACGACTCCCGTGGAGAGTGAGGAGGCAAATATCCTCACCAGCATCTTAGCAATCTCCTTTCTTGCTTCCTGGAGCAGTCTAGGATAAATCTGGCCTGGCCCTGGGGACTTATCAATCTTAATGTTTTCCAAAATTTCCAGCACATCAACTTCATCAATCTTTATCTGGTCAAGACTATTTCAGCTCCTCTAAATTTTCATTCACAAGGTCCCTTTCCTTGGTGAAAACTGAAGCAAAAAAATCATTTAGGGCTTCCCCTATCTGCTCAGACTCTATGCACAAGTTCCCTTTGCTATCCCTACCTTCTCCCTGATAATTCTCTTATTCCTCATGTAGGAGTAAAATGCCTTTGGGTTGTCCCTAATCCTTCTTGCCAAGCCTTTATCGTGTCCCCTCCTGGCTCTCCTCAGTCCAGTTCTGAGCTCTTTTCTAGCAAGCCTGTAATCCTCTAAAGCTGTGCTAGATTCTTGCTTCTTCCTTTTGACAAACTCCTCTGTTCTCATCATCCAAGGTTCCTCAATCTTACCCCTTCATAGTGATGCAAATTCATGCATCAATAGCAATAACTGCTCCTTAAATTGTCTCCACATGTCTGCTGTGCCCTTTCTGTGGAACAATTGCTCCCTGTCTGTAAGCGTCATAATTTCCTTTTCCCCAATTAAATATCTGCTCCTTTCACTCACTCTCCAAGGCTATGCTAAATGTGAGGCAGTTGTGATCACTGTCACCAAAGTGCTCTCCCACCACGAGATCTGACATCTGTCCTGGCTTGTTGCCTAGCTTCAAATCCAAAATGGCCTCTTCCCTCATTGGTCTGCCTACATACTAAGGAAACTCTCCGAAACACACCTGACAAAAACAGCTCCATCCAAACCATCTGCACTTAGGAGGCACCAGTCGATATTGGGAAAGTTGAAATCACCCATAACAACAACCCTGCTACTTGTGTATTTTTCCAGAATCTGCCTGCCTATGAGATCTTCAATCTCTCTACTGCTATTAGGTGGTCTGTAGAAAACCCCCAATGCTGTGACTGTTCCCTTGCTGTTCCTAACTTCCACCCATACTGACTCAGTAGACAAACCTTCCTCAACAACCTTCGTTTCTGTAGCTGTGATGCACTCTCTGATTTGCAATACTACATCCCCCTCTTCTTTTTAAACGTTCTAAACCCTGGAACATCAAGCAACCATTCCTGGCCCTGTGAAACCCATATCTCCATTATGGCCACAACATCGTAGCCCCAAGTACTGATCCATGCTCTAAGTTGGTCACTCTTTCGGACACTCCTTGCATTAAAGCAGACACGCTTTAACCGATCCCTTTGTTTCATCGCGTGAGAAACCTTCCTGATAGATCCAATACATCCTGTCACTTTCCCATCTGCAACTGTCCCGCTCTCAGATGTGGCTCTGATTCCCACCCTCCTGCCAAACTAGTTTAAACCCTCCTGAATCACACAAGCAAATCTCCCACCCAGGACACTTTTATCCCTCCAGTTCAGGTGCAACCCGTCCTTCATGTACAGGTCCTACCTTCCTAGAAGGTATCCCAATGGTCTAGGTATCTGAAGCCCTCCCTCCTGCACCAGCCTCCCAGCCATGTGTTAAGCTGCATTTGCTGACTGTTCCTCATCTTACTATCTCATGGCACCGGTAGGAAACCTGAGGTCACTTCTCTACTCGTCCTGCTCTTCAGCTTCCAACCTAACTCTCTGTAGTCACTTTTCAGATCCTCAATCCCTTTCCTGACATTGGTGGCAAGATGTACCACAATTTCTGGCTGCTCACCTTCCTCCTTCAGAATCCCGGATCCTGGCACCGGGGAGGCAACACACCTTCCGGGAGTCCTGTTCCTGACCACAGGAAGAGCAGTTGGCACAAAATTAATAACTGAAGGGTATTTTGGCTAGATACGATACTTCCATAAACCACAGATTATATTAGCACTTTGTCATCATAATTACATGTCATGTTCCTAGCTGAGGGTGAACTTCATGGGTTGCTCATGTCTACTCTGAGGGAGAGCTTTGTTCAAATGACTTGTCTTTGGCTGTAGCTTCCACTACTGAATATTTTCTAATCAACCTGTTCAGAGATGTTGGGACAGACTTCTGGAGCAGGTGGGACTTGAACCCTAGTCTTCTAGTCTAGAGGTACGGGCACTACACTATGGCACAAGAGACCTAGCCTTCTGTCTATTCCTTCCTCTTTCACAGAGATCAATGTGAGCGCATACAGTATATGTCAAGTAAAAGACACATGGCATGCGTTCAGACCCTGCCTCAGACTCATAAGCCAGAAATCCAATCTTGAACTTTGCCTCCTGCATTCCCTCCCACAGAGTTAACTTGAGATCATCTTAAGTCTTATTGCTTAACTTTTATTTGATCCTGTTCAGCCTCTGCTAGGTGTGTGCAGATTGTTCATACAATGACTGATGCTGAGGATGTGGAATACACTGCGCAAGAAGGTTGACACAGGCAAGCTCAATCAAGACTTTCAAAAGGGAATTGTTGCTTTTTCAAATGCAGGATAACCACACAAAGGATTCTGGGAAGATGACGGGTGATTGGCCAAATTCAGTTATTGTCCATATTTGCCAAATTCAGTTATTGTCCATATTTGCCAAATTCAGTTATTGTCCATATTTGCCAGCTGTTTGAAGACAGCAAACAACTTTGGATCACACTACCACCTGTTGGGGGTCTGAACTATTACAGCAGTTAACATTTTGTGTCTGCCTGAGATCAGGCCTGTGCTATCATTAATTGTACCCAAGAAAGCTGTATGGAACACAAATTCAAGACAGTAAACTGAAAGTTACAATAAATGCACATCCTCCTTTCAACAATCTGAAACCTGTCTTTTGAAAAACACTACAAATCTGGAGAAAAGTTTTTTGGTTCTCGTGGAAATTGCTTACAAGACTGATTCTATAAATAGGAAAAAAAATTGCAGACACATTTTGAAGGATAATTCAACGTAGGAAACACGACACCCAATTCATGCACAAAAATATTCCACAAAAAACAATATGGTCATGAGCATATAATCTGCTTTGTAATACAGTCACAGATGTACAGCACAGAAACAGACCCTTCGGTCCAACTTGTCCATGCCGACCAGATATCCCAACTCAATCTAGTCCCACCTGCCAGCACCCAGACCATATCCCTCTAAACTCTTCCTGATGCCTTTTAAATATTGCAATTGTACCAGCCTCCACCACTTCCTCTGGCAGCTTATTCCATACACATATCACCCTCTGCATAAAAAAGTTACCCCTTAGGTCACTTTTATATGTTTTCTGTCTCACCCTAAACCTATGCCCTCTAGTTCTGGAATCCCTGACCTAGGGAAATGACTTTATTTATGCCCCTCATGATTTTATAAACTCTATAAGGTTACCCCTTAAGCCTCTGACACTCCAGGGAAAACAGCCCTAGCCTATTCAGCCTCTCCCTACAGCTCAAATCCTCCAACCCTGGCAACATTCTTGTAAACCTTTTCCGAACCTATCCAACTTTCACAACATCTTTCTGATGGGAAGGAGACCAGAATTCCACACAATATTCCAACAGTGGCCTAATCAATGTCCTATACAGCTGCAACATGACTCCCAACTCCTGTACTCAATACTCTGATCAATAAAGGAAAGCATACCAAACACCACCTTCACTATCCTATCTACCTGCAACTCCACTTTCAAGGAGCTGTAAACCTCCACTCCAAGGTCACTTTGTTCAGCAACACTCCCTAGGACCTTACCATTAAGTGTATAAGTCCTGCTAAGATTTGCTTTCCTAGAATGCAGCACCTTGCATTTATCTGAATTAAATTCCATCTTCTACTTCTCAGCCCACTACACCTCCAATTTTGGTGTCATCTGCAAACTTACTAACTATACCTCTTATGCTCACATCCAAATCATTTATTTAAATGACAAAAAGTAGAGGGCCCAGCACCGATCCTTGTGGCACTCCACTGGTCACAGGCCTCCAGTCTGAAAAACAACCCTCCACCACCACCCTCTGTCTTCTACCTTTGAGCCAGTTCTGCATCCAAAGGCTAGTTCTCCCTGTATTCCATGAGATCTAGCCTTGCTAACCAGTTTCCCATGGGGAGCCTTGTCGAACGCCTTACTGAAGTCCATATAGATCATATCTACCATTCTACTCTTTTCAATCCTCTTTGTTACTGGAATATGGTGGAAGAAAACAAAGAGGAGCATGTAGATTGAAGGAAGCATCTGATCTATCAGAAATACAAGCAGTTACTACTACAAATGTGGGGACAATTAATGATATATTTTTAAAAAAGTAACCCCCTGTGGGAACACTCAGGTTTATCATGTCATAGTCCTCCATAATGCACACACAAATCACCAAGGTACCTCAAACTCTAGCCATCACAGCTCACCAGCTAAAAATACAAGCAAGAACCAAACAGTAACAACAGCTTTTCATCACATTTTTATCCCTCCTCTACCCTCTTGAAAATTCCAGGTCTCTTAACAGTTGAATTGAATTTATTGTCACGTGTACCGAGGCAGTGAAAAACTTTGTCTTCTGAGCAATAAACATAGTTAAGTAGCATAGATAAGTAAATAAGAACATAAGTTATAGGAGTGGAAGCAGGCCATTCATCCCATCAAGTCCACTCCGCCATTTAATCATGGCTGATGGGCCAGTCAACTCCACTTACCTGCTCTCTCCCCGTAGCTCTTAATTCCTTGCCAGATCAAGAATTTATCAATTTCTGCCTTGAAGACCCCCAATGACCCAGCCTCCACTGCGCTCCGTGGCAACGACTTCCACAGGCCCACCACTCTCTGGCTGAAGAAATGTCTCATTTCTGTTCTAAATTGATCCCCTCTAATTTTAAAGGCTGTGCCCATGGGTCCCAAGCTCCCTGTCTAATGGAAACAACTTCCCAGTGTCCACCCCTTCTAAGTCACACATTATCTTCTAAGTTTCTGTTAGATCTCCCCTCAACCTTCTAAACTCTCATGAATACAATCACGTTAGGCCTACCATTCCAGGGATCATCCGTGTGAATCTCTGCTGGACACGCTTCACTGCAGTATATCTTTCCTGAGGTGTGCGGCCCAAAATTGGACACAGTATTCTAAATGGGGCCTAATTAGAGCTTTATAAAATATCAGTAGCACATCGCTGCATTTATATTCCAACCCTCTTGAGATAAATGATAATATTACATTTGCTGTCTTAATCACGGAATCTACCTGCAAATCAACCTTTAGAGAATCCTGGACTAGCACTCCCACATCCCTTTCTACTTTGGCTTTATGAATTTTCTCACCACTTAAAAAAAATACTCCATGCCTGTATTCTTTCTTCCAAGTACAAGACCTCATATTTGCTCACATTGAATTTCATCAGCCATTTCCTGGACCACTCTGCTAAACCGTGTAAATCTTTCTGCAGCTTCCCCCACCTCCTCAGTACAACCTGCCTGTCCACCTAAGTTTTTTTTATCATTGGGAAAATTTGCCAGAATGCCCCCTTTCATTAATATATAAAGCGAACAGCTGCGGCCCCAACACTGAACCCTGCGGAACCCCACTTGTCACCAGCTGCCATTCCGAAAAATAACCTTTTATCCCAACTCTCTGCTTTCTGTCAGTCAGCCAATCCACAATCCATCCCAGCAGCTCACCTCAAACACCATGGGACCTCACCTTACTCAGCAGCCTCCCTTGAGGCACCTTATCAAAGGCCTTTTGGAAGTCTGGATAGATGACATCCACTAGGTTTCCCTGGTCTAAACTACTTATTACCTCTTCAAAGAATTCTAACAGATTTGTCAGGCACAACCTCCCCGTACTAAATCCATGCTTACTTGCATGCTGACCTGCACTTCCAAGAATTTAGAAATTTCATCCTTAACAATGGATTGTAGAATTTTACCTACAACCAAGGTTAGGCTAATTGGCTTATAATTTTCCATCTTTTGTCTTGATCCTTTCTTGAACAAGGGGGTTAACAAGTGATTTTCCAGTAATCTGGGATTTTCCCTGACTCCAGTGATTTTTTGAAAGACCACAGTCAGTACCCCCACTATTTCCTCAGCCACCTCTCTCAGAACTCTAGGATGTAGCCCATTGGGGCCCAAGAGATTTATCAATTTTTAGATCTTTTAGTTTTTCTAGCACTCTCTCTTTTGTAATGGCTACCATACTCAACTCTGCCCCCTGACTCTCCTTAAATTGTTGGTATATTACTAATGTCTTCCACTGTGAAGACTGACACAAAATACTTATTAAGTTCCTCAGCTATTTCCTTACCTCCCAGCACTAGCCTTCCTGCATCAATTTGGAGCAGCCCAATTTCTACTTTTGCTTCTCATTTGTTTCTTATATATTGTAAGAAATTTTTGCTATCATTTCTAATATTACTGGCGAGCTTACCTTCATATTTGATCGTCTCCTTCCTTATTTCTGTTATCCTCTGTTTGTATTTGTAGTCTTCCCAATCGTCTGATTTCAGTGCTCTTGGCTACTTTATATGCTCTCTCTTTTTCTTTGATACATTTCCTGACTTCCTTTGTCACCATGGCTGTCTAACCCCCCACCCCAGATAATCTTTCTTTTCTTTGGGATGAAGCTCTGTACTGTGTCCTCAATTACACCCAGAAACTCCTGCCATTATTGCTCTATTGTCTTCCCCACTGGGCTCTGCTTCCAGTCGATTTTTGTCAGTTCCTCTCTTATGCCCTTGTAATTACCTTTATTTAACTGTAACACCATGACATCCAATTTTGCCTTCTCTCTTTCAAACTGCAATCTGAAGTCTACCATAGTATGATTGCTGCCTCCTAAGTGTTCCCTTACTTTAAGATCTTTTATAAAGTCTGGCTCATTACATCGAACTAAGTCCAGAATAGCCTGCTCCCTTGTGGGCTCCACCACAAGCTGTTCCAAAAAGCCATCCTGTAAGCATTCCATGAATTCCCTTTCTTTGGATCCACTGGCAACATTATTCATCCAGCCCACCTGCTATTTTCTGGTACATTTTGCATCCCTGGTCCTGACCACTACTGGAAGATCTGTACATAACTCCCTGTTATGTTTTTTTTTGCCTTTGTGGTTCCTCAACTCCACATCATCTGTCATTCAGTGCCATAGATTTAATCTAATTCTTAACTATAAGGCAATCCCGCTCCCCTGCCCATCTCCCTGTCTTTTCGGTAAGTTGTAAATCCTTGAATGTTTAACTGACAGTCCTGAAACCCCTGCAACCAAGTCTCTATGATGCCTATCACATCATAATCATTCATGATGCTTTGTGCCGTTAATTCATCTGCTTTGTTACGAATACTACGAGCATTTAAATAAAGCGCCTTAATGCTAATCCTCATGATTTCCAACATCTCTCGTAATATGTCCTAAGTTGTTATTCCTTTTTGCTTCATTCTGAGTCTGCCTTGAACTTAAACCCTGCACACATGCTAACCGTTTGCTTATCTTCCTAATTTACTCCATACTCCCTATTGCTTTCCCTTTCCCCCGACTCAAGTTTAGGTAACAGCAGCAAAAACAAAAACACAGGTACAGGCGAATGTTAAGAGTTTGTGAGTCCATTCAGTATTCTAACAACAGTAGGGTAGAAACTGATTTGAAACCGGCTGATGCGTATATTCAGGCTTCTGTACCTTCTCCCCAATGGTAGAGTTTGTAGAAATGCTTTGCCAGGGTGGGATGGATCTTTGAGAATGCTGGTGGCCTTTCCTTGACAGCGGGCCTGGTAGGTGGATTCTATAGGTGGGAGGTTGGCCTTTGTGATTGTCCAGGCTGAGTTCACACTCTCCATAACCACCTCCAATGTTGAATGGTACAGTTGCCATACCAGGTAGTGATACATCCAGACAGAATACTCTCGATGGCGCACCTATAAAAGTGGCAAGGGTGTTCGCTGTCATGCCTGTGGGTCAGGAAACTGAGGATCCAGTCGCAGAGAGTGGGGTTTAGTCCAAGATCACTAACTTTAGTAATCAGTCTCGAATGGCTAATAGTGTTGAAGGCTGAATCGTAGTCAATAAGAAGGATTCTTACATAGCTGTCCTTGGTGTCAAGATGTTCGAGGGAGGAGTGAAGGGCAAGTGCTATGGCATCTGATGTGGATCTATTGGTCCAATAGGCAAATTGGAGTGGGTCATGAGTAGTGAGGAGGCTGGAGTTGATTAATGCCACTAGATGGTAGTC
The DNA here is from genome assembly GCF_047496795.1 of Chiloscyllium punctatum. Taxonomy (NCBI): domain Eukaryota; kingdom Metazoa; phylum Chordata; class Chondrichthyes; order Orectolobiformes; family Hemiscylliidae; genus Chiloscyllium; species Chiloscyllium punctatum. The sequence continues at coordinate 9,400,074 of NC_092766.1, forward strand.
ATTGGGACATGCTGCATGAGCTTCTTAGGCACAGGGATGATGTTGGCCCTCTTGAAACAGGCAGGGACAGTGGTCTGCTGCAGGCAGAGGTTGGAGATGTCCGAGAAGATCTCTGCCAGTTGATCTGTGTATGCTCTGAGTACATGGCTTGGTACTCCATCTGGTCCCATCGCTTTCCTTGGGTTCACGCAAAGGAAAACTGATCTGACGTCTGATGCAGTGACTGTTGGGATAGGTCTGTCAGGACTTGTCGGAATAGGTGTTACCTCTCCGCCGAAATTCTGCTGAAATTGGAGCATTGAAAGTGTTGAGACGATCTGGGAGGTATGTGTCATCATCTGTTATCTTACACTCTTTTTAGAACCTGTGATGCCATGTAGTTTACACCTATTTTTGACCCAAATACGTTATTCTTCAGAACAGCAACTGACAGAAAGTGTTTCACCCACATGAACACTTCTCCAGAAGACCTCATAGTAGACTGGTTAGCAAGGTTAGATCAGATGGATTACAGGAAGAATAAGCCATTTGGATACAGAACTGCCTTGAAGGCAGAAGATGGAGGGTTGTTTTTCAGACTGAAGGCCTGTGAACAGTGGTGTGCCACAAGGATCAGTGCTGGGTCCACTACTTTTCATCACTTACTTAAATGATTTAGCTGTGAACATAGGAGGAATAGTTAGTAAGTTTGCAGATGACATCAAAATTGGAAGTGTAATGAACAGGGAAGAAGGTTACCTTAGAATACAACGGGATCTTGTTCAGATGGGCCATTGGGCCCAAGACTGGCAGATAGAGTTTAATTTAGATAAATGTGAGGTGCTACACTTCGGAAAAGCAAATCAGGGCAGGACTTGTATTATTCACAGTAAGGTCCTGGGGAGTGCTGCTGAACAAAGAGACCTCGGATTGTAGGTTCATAGTTCCTTGAAAGTGGAGTTACAGGTAGATAGATTAGTGAAGGCAGCTTTTGGTATGCTTTCCTTTCTTGGTCAGAGCATTGAGTATAGGAGTTGGGAGGTCATGTTGCAGCTGTACAGGACATTGGTTAGACCACTTTTGGAATATTGCATACAATTCTGGTCTCCCTCCTATCGGAAGGAGGTTGTAAAAGGATTGGAGGGTTTAAGCTGTAGGTAGAGGCTGAATAGGCTGGGGATGTTTTCCCTGCAGCCTCAGAGGCTGAGGAGTGACCTTTGAGAGCTTTAAAAAATCACGAGGGGCATGAATAGGGTAAATAGACAAGGTCTTTTCCCTGGGATGGGAGAGTCCAGAATAAGAGGGAAAAGATATAAAAGGGGCAACATTTTCACGCAGATGGTGGTGCGTGTATGGAATGAGCTGTCAGAGCAAGTGGAGGAGGCTGGTACAATTATTCCCATCCAGATGCCTTTTGAATGCTATATGAATAGGAAGGAGTTAAAAAGATATGGGTCAAATGCTGGCAGGTGGAACTAGATTAATTTGGGATATCTGGTTGGCATGGACAAGTTGGACCAAAGGGTCTGTTTCCATGCTGTATATCTCTATGATATATCACTGTGTAATTACTTGTGTCTTTATCTTTTCAATGGTTATGTCCACATCCAGGTGCCCCTGTCAGAGAATTCATTTAGAGTCAGAGTCACAGAGTCATAGAGATGTACAGCACGGAAACAGACCCTGCAGTCCAACCTGTCCATGCCAACCAGATATCCCAACCCAATCTAGTCCCACCTGCCAGCACCCGGCCCATATCCCTCCAAACCCTTCCTATTCATATACCCATCCAAGTGCCTCTTAAATGTTGCAATTGTATCAGCCTCCACCACATCCTCTGGCAGCTCGTTCCATACACATACCACCCTCTGCGTGAAAAAGTTGCCCCTTCGGTCTCTTTTATATCTTTCCCCTCTCACCCTAAACCTATACCCTCTAGTTCTGGACTCCCCGACCCCAGGGAAAAGACTTTGCCTATTTACTCTATCCATGCCCCTCATAATTTTGTAAACTCTATAAGGTCACCCCTCAGCCTCCGACGCTCCAGGGAAAACAGCCCCAGGCTGTTCAGCCTCTCCCTACAGCTCAAATCCTCCAACCCTGGCAACATCCTTGTAAATCTTTTCTGAACCATTTCAAGTTTCACAACATCTTTCCCATAGGAAGGAGACCAGAACTGCACACAATATTCCAACAGTGGCCTAACCAATGTCCTGTACAGCTGCAACATGACCTCCCAACTCCTGTACTCAATACTCTGACCAATAAAAGAAAGCATACCAAACGCCTTCTTCATTATCCTATCTACCTGCGACGCCACTTCTCAGCCCATTGGCCCATTTGGCAAGATCCTGTTGTAACCTGAGGTAACCCTCTTCGCTGTTCACTACACCTCCAATTTTGGTGTCATCAGCAAACTTACTAACTGTATCTCTTATGCTCGCATCCAAATCATTTATGTAAATGACAAAAAATAGAGGACCCAGCACCGATCCTTGTGGCACTCCACTGGTTACAGGCCCCCAGTCTGAAAAACAACCCTCCACCACCATTCTATGTCTTCTACCTTTGAGCCAGTTCTGTATCCACATGGCTAGTTCTCCCTGTATTCCTGAGATCTAACCTTGCTAATCAGTCTCCCATGGGAAACCTTGTCGAACGCCTTACTGAAGTCCATATAGATCACATCTACTGCTCTGCCCTCATCAATCCTCTTTGTTACTTCTTCAAAAAATTCAATCAAGTTTGTGAGACATGGTTTCCAATGCACAAAGCCATGTTGACTATCCCTAATCAGTCCTTGCCTTTCCAAATACATGTACATCCTGTCCCTCAGGATTCCCTCCAACAACTTGCCCACCACAGTCAGGCTCACTTGTCTATAGTTCCCTGGCTTGTCCTTACCACCCTTATTAAACAGTGGCACCACATTTGCCAACCTCCAGTCTTCCGGCACCTCACCTGTGACTATCGATGATACAAATATCTCAGCAAGAGGCCCAGCAATGACTGCTCTAGCTTCCCACAGAGTTCTCGGGTACACCTGATCAGGCCCTGGGGATTTATCCACCTTTACCCGTTTCAAGCCATCCAGTACTTCCTCCTCTGTAATCTGGACATTTTGCAAGATGTCACCATCTATTTCCCTGCAGTCTCTATCTTCCATATCCTTTTCCACAATAAATACTTATGCAGAATACTCATTTAGTATCTCCCCCATTTTCTGTGGCTCCACACAATGGCCGCATTGCTGATCCTTGAGGGGCCCTATTCTCTCCCTAGTTACATTTTTGCCCTAAATATATTTGTAAAAACCCTTTGGATTCTCCTTAATTCTATTTGCCAAAGCTATCTCATGTCCCCTTTTTGCCCTCCTGATTTCCCTCTTAAGTATATTCCTACTGCCTTTATACTCTTGTAAGGATTCACTCGATCTATCCTGTCTATACCTGATATATGCTTCCTTCTTTTTCTTAACCAAACCTTCAATTTCTTTAGTCATCCAGCATTCCCCGTACCTACCAGCCTTCCCTTTCACCCTGACAGGAATATACTTTCTCTGGATTCGTGTTATCTCATTTATAAAGGCTTCCCATTTTCCAGCCATCCCTTTACCCGCAAACATCTTGCCTAATACTGCCAAAATTGGCCTTTCTCCAATTTAGAACTTCAACTTTTAGATCTGGTCTACCCTTTTCCATCACTATTTTAAATCTAATAGGATTATGGTTGCTGGCCCTAAAGTGCTCCCCCACTGACACCTCAGTCACCTGCCCTGCCTTACTTCCCAAGAGTCGGTCAAGTTTTGCACCTTCTCTAGTGGGTCCATCCACATACTGAATCAGAAAATTGTCTTGTACACACTTAAAAAATTCCTCTCCATCTAAACCTTTAACACTATGGCAGTCCCAGTCGATGTTTGGAAAGTTAAAATCCCCTACCATAACCACCCTATTATTCTTACAGATAGCTGACATCTCCTTACAAGTTTGTTTCTCAATTTCCCTCTGACTATCAGGGGGTCAATAATACAATCCCAATAAGGTGATCATCCCTTAACCTGGTACTTCTCCTAATCCCAGATCCCTCCTTTCCCATGCACATAAGAACTCTTTTAACAATCATGAGCAACTTTGCAATGCAGTTTGAGTTCAAAACAATCGACATCACAGAAATAGGATATTCGACCCATCAAGTCTGTGTTCATTCTTTCACAGAGAAAACCAGTCAGTTCTCACACTGTGCAACATGCTATTTCCCCAGTTTTTTCTCCAAGTATTTCTCCAATTTCATTTTGAACACTAATTTGGACCAGCTTCATCTCATTAATCAGTGCTTTCTAAGTCTTAACCACTTTGTGGCAGTATGGTGGCTCAGTGGTTAGCACTGCTGCCTCACAGTGCCAGGAATCCGGATTCAATTCCCACCTTGGACAAAGGTCTGTGTGAAGTTTGCACATTCTCTCTGTGTCTGCGTGGGTTTCCCCCCACAGTCCAAAGATGTGCAGGTTAAGTGAATTGGCCATGTTAAATTGACAGTGTTAGGTGCATTTGTCAGGGGTGAATGTAGGAGAATGGGTCTGGGTGGATTGCTCTTCGGAGGGTTGGCGTGGACTTGTTGGGTCGAAGGGCCTGTTCCCACACTGTGGGGAATCTAATCTATTTTCTCAAGCCATCTGATTCTTTGGTCAACCAATTTACAAGTTTAATCAGATGGCCTGAATTTTTAATCTTTCAGTTATTTGAATCAATTATTCTATCCACACCCATCATTCTCTGAAACATGCAGTTGATGAGGTTCAAGTTGAAGACAGACATGTGATTGAAGAGGTTCTGCAAACTGTTCTCTCTAATGAGCATTGCAACCCTCCCGTCCTTGCTGAGCTCCCTTCCATGCTTGGCCCTTATCATCTTGACAGTCCTGAAGAAACTGTGAAAGTTAATGGTGTTTATATGTTGCTACATTGGCTGCATGTTGGAAGCAGGTCAGGAAGGGTACATGAGGCTGATTCCTAGGATGAGGAATGTCTTATAATCAGATTCAGCAGGGTAGGCCTATATTCATTTAGAAGAATGAGAGGTAATTTTATTGAAATATACAAGATACTGAGTAGGAGGCTGATTCACCTTGGAATCTGGAACTAAGAAATCTCCCATTGAAGACAAATGAGGACTTCATTTTCTTAAGAATCATTAAGCATTGAAATTCTGTTAACCTGGGCACTGGAGGTTACATCATTGATTATCTTCAGGGCTGACAGAGAGCTTTTGATTGACAGAAGATGTCCTAACTGCCATGTTTACCTGGTCTGACCTATAAGTGACTCCAGACCCACAGTAATTGATTGAATCTTAACATCTGTCTAGACAATTAGGGATAAACTATAAATGCTGGCCTGGCCAGTGACCCCCTCATCTCATGAATGAATTTTAAAAAAAGTCAAGTTATTCAGTGGGGGAAATATTACTGCTAGACTATCAGTCCAGTGACTCAGATAATACCTTGAGAACTCGAATTTGAATCCTGCCATGCAGATAGTGGAATTTGAATTCAATAAAAAGAAAATATGGAAACAATAGACTAACAATGAATACGAAACACTTGTCGATCGGCAGAAAAACCCATCCTATTGACTAATATTCTTCAGGGAAGGAAATCTGCCATCCTTACCTGGCCTGGCTGATATGCGACTCCAGACCAGCCTCTGGGCAACTGGGGAGAAAGGCCAACTTTGAAATCTTTCGTCTTAATTTCTTGCAGCATTACTTGTGTGGCTTTGGACATTTTGAAGCTTTGTTGATTGGAGATTGTAGGTCAGATAAAGCTGGTGATAATAGCAGCAGCCTTCGATTCCTGTTATGCTGTGGGTCATGTGAATATTCCTGCGATTTCTAGTTCCAATGAGAACAAAATTAAATAGCTGCCTGTGTTGCCCAGAAGTCTTGTGTTTGATCCACTGACGGAAGGTCTTTCCAAAAGAAAGGTTCACCTTCTGTCTTGTGCCTTCAAATGGGCTCCTCCTGCATGTAGTGTCTCCAGTGGGGGCTGTGGTTATGTGCAGTGAGAGCTGGTGGTAGCGCTCAGGCCTCTACCTATTGAGGCTGGTGAAGGCCCAAACATCCCAAACTTCATTGTGACAAATGGGCAATATCTGTGCACAATTTGTCTTAATAATGGAAGGCCTTTGCAAACTAATTGTCACATGATCCAACAGCAAGTAGATTTCAAGAAGACTGGAGACCAGGTTCTGCTGTGAGATATCAGCATAAACTATGCAGATCATACACAGGTACAAATGACCCTTTACAATGAGAGCATGTTATTGTTACATCAACTGAAGAGGCTGGGCTGAGGGCTGACTACCTCATGTCATGTTGCCTTAACATGCCAGACTGCATATTTCCCTTCACTCCCAGTGACCTCAGTTTTGCTTGATGTCACTTGTATGGATGCAAATGTTAGCTGAAACTTCAATAACTAATAAACCCTGGCAGATGACTGGAAATTGTGGACTATGCAACAATGTGACAAATTTACCACAAACAGCCCTGAATACCAGTGCAACTAGAACCCCAGGAGGAAGACAGAGTTATTAAAACTTGTTGTAAGTGGTGTTTACATTGCTGTTTTACTCAGCATAGGAAGGTTAGGGTTAGGCACCAGGCAATGTATAAAGTGACACTTGGCCAGTGCTAAGTAGCTTATTGGTCTGTGGAGTGGTGACCAGTTGTTAATGACAAAGGCCTTCAGTATGCCAACAGTTAAACAGATCCTGGAGAAGTGAGGTTAATGAATAACAAGTCATGACAAGCAAAAGGATCATCTCAAATGAACCACAGACAGAGACTGCAAACTACCTTCTCCCTGCACCCATAACAGCAATGTGTGTGTGTTTGACAGCGATTAGAAGAGTAGTTATAAACTAATGGTTTGTAATTGTTTAACTTCAGCTAGAATCTATTCATTTATAAATAATAATTGTTGTTAAGCACTGAAACTTGGCCTGTAGTTTTTGTAAAGACAAGTAAATTGGGGAATTTTACATATTCTGAGATAACTTTTAACTTTTGTGACAACTCTGGAAACGTTAGACTTCTTTCCAGCATCAGTGAGACAACACTCACTTCCTGCAAAAAATTTATATTCTTGCATTATGGTTAACAAATAAAAAATAATTTACTTTCATTTAAAGTTTTGTTTTAAAGTTCAATATTTCTGTTGTTGTCCATATTTCCGCCCTCATTAACAATTACATTCGAAAGGTAAAGTCTCCAGAGCCCAACCAAAATGATGTTCAGTAACGTCTGGATACACCCAAACCTCCACCATCTGTACCATTATTTCTGAATACTATAGCCATCGACTGCAGTCTTTAATAGATTTAACAAGGAAGCTTTTGCAGCTCTCTGTGGAAGTACAAGTGAGCATACAAAATCAAACTAGATCTGATGCACAGTTCAGCATGTTCACAAAAAAGTTGTGAAAAAAGATAAATCTAGACAAAACCTCTGGAAATTCCTTTTTTACATTTAAAAAAAAATGTATTGTGTTAAATTTACTTTGTTAATAAATATGATTCAGCCTTCATTCAGGCTGTGCTTTACTTTGTTAGACTTATGTTGCGGTCTGCCCCAACCCCACTTTTCCTATAGGCCCCATTATTTATATTAAGCAATTTTCTATGAAGCAAGATTGCGCTGGAATACAACTTTACAGGAGGACTACCTGTATTGATTCTCACCAACTCCAACATCCTCCACCCACCCCCTGCATTGTTTCTATCAGTCAATATGTGCATCGTAAATTTGTGGAATATCTGAGAACTGAGAAGCTGTTCTATTCAATATTCTGTTTAGAAATTATACTTTTTAAACATTGCTCTGGTTTAAAAACAGGTACAAACTCAGAGGGTCACCTTACCTTCAGAAACATTGGGCAAGCTTTGGAAGTGGAATACAAATAGACTTGCCTAGATGGCACTCAAACTTGTGCAAGTTCATGGTTGTCATTGTTAATTAACAAGAATAATGAGCTCAATGTAAAGATATGATGCATAACTGGAAACTGAATTATTTGCCTTATTTGAAAGGTAATTTGGCAGTTTATCCAAGTAATTCAACACAGTAGAAGGCAAGCAAAGATGCCCAATGTATAGAAAAGGCAGGACAAAATGTCAGGACACAACACCAGTGAGAGAGACACTTTTGGACTATCTTCAGAGAAGGCCAGAGCTTTAATTCTGGGAGCAACCCTAACCCTATCACTGTCTCGTTTTTACTGTTTCAGATGCATAAGGTAGAAATGACAAATAAAAGGTTACTCTACTCTAAGAAACAGAAACATCCAGAAACAGTATGAGGTCTGCTGTATTCACTTGGGCAGTCAATACGTTTCTTGCTTGCATAACTACAGGAACAATTCTTGCCCGCTTGTTCCATTCTATATTCAAAGCTTACACGTGAAAGAAACGTCCGGAAATTCAACTGTGAAAGCCATCATGGCTATTGAGACAATTCTGCAATTCCAAGGCTTCACTTCAGACAATACAATATTTCAACCTCAAAATACCAGCCCTGCATCAAATCACAGAAGTAGAACTTGATTCACTTTTTAATAAGCATTTCTTACATCACCTGCAATTAGTTTCCATGCAAGAGAGAGTGTGAGAGCAAGTGAGAGCATGCAGGTATGAAAGCTAGGGCATTGGCATAAGAGCAAGAATGTGCATATAAGAGTGTGTGTGGGTAGAGTGCAGATATGAGAATGAGTGAGTGCAGGTATGAGTGTGTGTGTAGGTATGGAGCACAGGTATGAGAGTGAGAATGTGTGCAGGTACAGAGCACAAACATGACAGTGAGAGCGCAAGCAAGAATGCAGGAGTGTGAGTGTAAGTGCAGTATGCATGTGAGCGAGAAAGCAGGACGGCAGAAGCATGTACAAGAGTGAGTGTATGTGACAGCCTGGCGGTTGTGTCCATGTGTCAGTCCATCTCTTTCCCTAGCCTGCAATGAAGACATTTTTTTCAGCTCCAAACAATAACGAAGCATTGCTGAATCTAACTCCATGGATTACCCAGTTTTGAAAATATTAGCATGCTACTGTCAATGATAAATCACAACATTCTATTTGAATAACCAATTCAGTGCCAATAGAGCATTTCTTCATACACCTGTGTGACTCTACCACTGCCTACTGACCCGGACTTTCCCTCTTGGCTGACTTCTTTATTTGTAAGGGAATAAGACAACTCTGAGTTTTATGGAAAAATAATTTTTCAATTGTAAGGCAGTAATACCCCAGATCCCTGCCAGCTTTCAAATAACTACTTAGAAAATGAAGGACATCCCTACGTCACTCCCTGTCCTAACCTTACATATTCCTGCCTTCCAAACTGGCAAAAGCCTCCCACCCAGTCCAAATATGGTCAGGTCAATTGCAAAGCCACTGTAACTCACCCGGCTGAGATGAACAAAGTTAAGTAATTCATATTGGGATATTCCTTGAGGATACGTGGCTCAAAATTATATCAGTGTACTGTCAGGCAGAAGGAATAATGAGAGAATGGCAGAAAAGCTATTTACAACACAAGTTAAATTTCTCACAAACATTTTGTAAAAGATCAAGTACACAGATTACTGACACGAGATTTTATACACGTGACGAGGGCAGCTTCAACCTCCTCTTTACACACATCAAATACCGACAAGCCTTACTGCTTGCCAGGAACAATACACATACAATAGGCTCTAAACAAATTTCCAAATCAGATGTAGAGTATTGGCACTCATTTGTACCAATTATTTACTTAGTAACTAAGTATAAATAGAACAGGAAACAAGCCTTACCATGAAATATAGTTGAAAATCTAAGTGCTCCCATAGCTAATTCTGTGCTGGGGTACAGTTTATATCTGGGGCAAAAACTGCTACATTAACGTGGAATAGTTTAGTATTAAAGGATTTTTCTGTTCAAACTCCCACTGACCAAGGCAATTAGAATCTTTCTTCTCCCCAAATCCTTCCTGCTCAAGAGGGATGTGGCAATGTGGCGCTGATATTACTTTTGGGATCTGTTTGCACAATGACATACTGACGAGCAGCTTACTAATTTGCCATGGTTTTCTATGGGTGAGGAGATAGTTGCAGGGAAGTGAAGAAAGATATTGCAGAATCAATTGGCTTTAAGTTCATTGATGATGCCCATTGCTTCAACAGTAAGGAGATGAGTTGTTCATGTATTACATTGTTGTCTCGTGGATGTAGGTTTGCTTGCTGAGCTGGAAGGTTTGTTTTTCACCTCAGTAAGCAAATCTACATCTAGAACCGCAACCTGACTACAAATCTTCTCAAAGCTCGCTATTGTTGTCTCATATTTGACGTTAAACCAAATCTTATGTACAGATCCAATTGCAAGCACCGATTCTTGGGAGATATGGTGACAGCATAGCTTTTATAATGTGGCTTCATGACATAACTCGGAAGGCTGGTCATTCTCTCAAGTGTATTGAGAGCATAGTCATCAGCAAACATCCTCTCACCTAGTAGCTGCTGTGATCCATGTGCCTTTTCAGATTCCTGAATAGGGTATGTGCTATGTCACAATCTTTGTGTGTATACAAGAATATAGCTGAAGAGTACTTGGTAAACAGAACTGGAGCCATGAATGATGCTAATCGTGGCAGGAAAAGCATCTGTTAAGATTCATTATTCTATATCACACTGACCATCATGGAATGAATAGACAATCAGATCAGCTTTTCAGGACAGCTGTACGATAAATCAGCTTGGGCAACAAAGGCCTTTCTGAGATCCCCATCTAACAGTATTCTTGAATTTTATGCACTACAAAGATTACGCTGAATATTTCTTGATCAGCACGGAAGTTCTATTGCAATAACTGACAATGACCCAGAAAGAACCACCCCGTTCAACTCCTGAAAGGCAAGGTTGCAGCAAGAATTGAAATACAGTAGTATACTCAGTCATCTTTGGCCAAATACTGATTACACTTAGTCAGATATGTCCAGAAGAATAAGCGAATACATTGGTCAACAAGTCTTGAAGAACACCTGCAAGCCTCAAACTGCTGAAACTGTTTTTAATCTTCGGCAAGGTTCTATTTGTATGGGTTGAGGCCTGCCGGCTGTTTAATAGTTAATCACTCCCATAGACTGTACCTCAGGTGACACTCTGATGATGTTATAACCTCTAAACCAACTTTGAATTCTACTCAAATTTCTGACACAATTGAAAGAATTCCATTAATTAATTTGATAGCTTAGCATGCTTCCTGCAACACAGAATTCAAACTGTCCAAGGACACTGGAGGGTGAGATGGGGTGGTGGAGTGCATGACCCCAGCACCACCCACAGCAGCTTCGAAGTGGGAGGGGACATTGGAAAGAGATAAAACTTCAGCTTATGTTATCAGGATGCAAGCCCCAGGTAGCTTATGGTGAAGGAATGGGATGGTGAAGCTTTGGGTAAGAGGATAACAGGAGAAATTATAGTACATGTTTCAACGGCATGATAAGAACAGAAAGAAGGTGGAGACACAATCTAGCAGAAGAGGCAAACAGTCAATCAGGATAATCAGGGCTATGGACAGGAAACTTGAGGAATCACAATTTATACTCAATTAGAAGATCAGAGACATCAGGGTGTACATCACGCTATCTGGGAGGGGAAAATGGGACTGTCAAAGTGCATATTCCAGGTGCCAGACTGATGACATCCTTCTTAGATTGATAATTATCACAAAATGAGACTTACAGTAAGCAATCCCTTCACCCTTTCCCATACCACACACAGCTTGATAGAGAATCCTACAAGAGGATGACTGGAGCAAAATGTGAGGTGGCCGGGTGGGGAAAAAAAGCAACTCCGATCATACGCAGTTAATGCACTTCTGTTACAGGAAGCAGTGGTGATGGTTAGGATTTCATCCTGCGCCATGAGAAGGTTAATGGAGAAGACATTATGCTATTGTCATTATGGAGCAACAGAAAAGTCCACTTTTCCCATTCAGTACAACAAAAATTACAACAAATAACACTCCTGACTTGTCCCATTTAAAACTGAACAGTTGCCACAGCCAATCGAAATGCAGCTCCCATTGCAATGTCCTATTCAGCATTGGTTACACCATGTTTTAAATACTCCATAGAGCTCCCATTTCACTGTCCAAACAAGAAATCAGACAAATATAATTACAATCCTTTGAAAGTTGAGATTTAGCAATTGTATCGCCAGCAGAAGAAAAGAGGAGCTCACAGCAGACACAAAGACTGAGCTGCCTCATTGCTCCACTTCAGTGTGATTGGTGCGCTTCGGAACTCTACTTCCAAGAGTATGATATAAACCGCAAGCTTATCATGATCAAGAGAATCCTCAGCCATTTAGAGCATGCAGTTCTTGAATCTAGTTCCAAGTTTTGGTCAGCATCTCTTCTTCCTCTTCCTGAAGGAAGCAGCCCTTGTGACGGTCTTGATTTTAGATTAGTTTACTTAGTGTTGTAACAGGCCCCTTGGCCCACACTGACCCTGTGAGCAGCATCCCACCCAGACCCATTCCCCTACATTTACCCCTTCAACTAACATTACGGGCAATTTAACATGGCTAATTCACCTAACCTGCACATTTTTGGACTGTGGGAGGAAACCCACGCAAGACACAGGGAGAATGTGCAAACTCCACACAGACAGTTGCCTGAGACGGGAATTGAACCCGCGTCCCTGGCGCTGTGAGGCAGCAGTGCTAACCACTGTACCACCGTGCTGCCCACTATAGGCTTTTGTTTGAGATAGGCAACAATCTGTACACATGAACAAAGACAGCAAGTGGCAGCAAAATGATAATCACAACTGAGCCTCATCCTGTGTCAGCTGACGAGGAGGGAATCATTACTGGAGAGCAGGACACTAAAGCTGCAATTAGGAGGAATAAAGGCATTTGGACCAAATCAAACACTGGCTATATATACAGCTGGTACACTGATTCTCTATTAAAGTGGTAGACAGGTCTATTCTGGGTAATGCAGTGAAAGGCCATGTCCTGACTACAAGTTGACTTGGCAAAGGAACCAAAATAGAAGTGAATCCAGATAAAAACAAAACCACATGTATAAGACAGTTACAATTCTGCACTGCACAAACGTCAGAGCCAGATCAGAATTGTTCTATGCTGTATTTGTAGACATTACAGTGGCACATCAGCATTCTATTGCAACTTTCAAACAATATGGGACTAGATCAATTTAGGATATCTTGTTGGCATAGACAAGTTAGACTGAAGGGTTTGTTTCTGTGCTGTACAACTTGATGTTCGGCTGTTGCAAAGCTCAAACTACAGGGAGTAAAGTGAGAAGAGGTAGTATGAATGCTGGGACTTATAGAAGACTTGTAATACCTCAGCTTACAGTCATTCACAATCCAATAGAACCTAGATGAAAATCACTGAGGCTGACAGTTGAATCTTCTTCTCTTGCAAGAACCTAGATGTGATAATTACGCTTGTGGCAGGGCCTTCAGGCTTTGCAATAATAGAATATGTGCAATCATTGGAGCTCTGCTGCAGAGTTAGTGTGTTCCAAGTTTATCCTCAAGCCTGAAATGCTGAATAACAAAAGTGAACGACAAAGAACTCGATGGACTGTAATGCCTCGTCTTTCAACGATGGAAGGAGTCAGGTGCAAATGTAGTAAGCAATTTGCTAAAGGCAATGGAGCAGCTTTCAGACTGTCAATCCTCAATCTGCTCTGGAAGTAAATTCACCAGATTATGAAATACTTTCAAAAACCGCAAGAACTGCAGATGCTGTAAATCAGAAACAAAAACAGAAGTTGCTGGAAAAGCTCAGCAGGTCTGGAAGCATTTGTGAAGATAAATCAGAGTTAACATTTCAGGTCCAGTGACCCTTCCTCAGAACCATCAGTTGCCAGACTTGCTGACATTTCCCAGCAACTTCTGTTTATGAAATACTTATACCCAGCCATGTGAAGACTCCATTGAGGAAAATATATGCAGCATACCATGATGTACTATATTATTAGATCAAGTAGTTAAAACAGTCCTCAGCAATTTCACCTCTAGCTTTAGATTGTGGCACAGTATAGTGACATTGAATGATAACAGAACAACTGGGCTTAAGTTCTCGAAAATGAAAGTCACACTGAGTATCTACTGCCCAGGTCATAAGTCTAAAAACTGTTTGAAGATTCTTGTCCTGATAAACCGGTTATACAGGAAATCCAAAATTAGAGCAAGTAAATCTGCAACAAATTCCGCATTAGGAATTGAACTGGAACCAGATCATCTGTTATTTGCTGCAAATCCTAATTAGAAAACTAAATAAATACATTTTGTAGAGGTAAGGGCAGCAAGTTCCAAAAGCATCTCCAATGTAGTTGTAGTGTGAATTTTTCATGACCATGATTTAAAGAAAATGGTCAACAAGCAATAAGATAAACATAAACATATAAAAATAAAGTTATGCTGTATCAGTCTGTCTTGACTGCTGACGTCCCAGATTCAAGTGATCAGTTTACAAAGTTTGATAATAAGTAAGAGGAAGAAGACGACAAAACTCGGAAGGTGAATTGTGTCAGTTAACAGATCCTGGGTCAGTAATGGGCATAGTGTGCAGGACCTCATCCAGAAGCTGCAGTGCTCGGTGCAGGTGGACCTCGATCCAGCAGGGGGTGTGTTTGATGCTCTGCCGTGGATAATCTGGGCCCCAGCCCTTTACAAAGCTCAGACGGAGGATGCAGAGACGCCTCAGATCATCAACACCTATTCCTGCAGCTGCAGAAAGACCTGAAACAACAGAGACATTTCAGCAATTTAGGGCAATGATAAGAGTGGAGATAAGTATTAAAAGACCCACAACATTAGGAGATATAGTTCAAAAGGCCGGTGTTACATGAAGCATAACGTAACTCGACTATGAGATCACCTGTATAACAATCTGATCTTGTTAAAGATGCTTGCAAAAGTAATTGATTCAAGGAATGAACCCATATCACAGTCACAGAACTGCAAATGAGTAAAACATCAAATGGAGAACAAGCAACTCCTACTATCACATCATTTTCGGGAGGGGGGTGTCACGGGAGAAATATCTGGACTTTGGGGAGGGGGTATGGTGGTGATTGGAAGGTTGAAATGTTGATTGAACTGAGCTATTCACTTTGCAGTTAGAATGTCCTCAGAAGCTTACAAATAAAAGGTGGTAGAATCAGAATTTATCTCTGTCATTCATAACACAACTTCAAACAGTTTCAAACTGAAGATCTGACAATTATCAATAATTACATTCAAACCTTGAGTTTACTATTTCCCAATTCTTAAGGAATAATGTCTGGAAATCATTGGATGTCTGAGAAGTAATGAACGTAAGGCATGCAGTGTTACTCTCCTTACCAGAGAGATCATTGCATTCATTTCTGCAGAGAGTTGTAATGGGGAAGATAGTGAATCATAACATTGGCGCACCATGCAAAGCCATATTGCCAGCACTAATAAAGAACAGTTCAGAGTCTTTGACTGACTCCACACAAAAGAGGGTTTTGAACTAGCATTTACACAGCCTTTGTTTCATCTCAGTTGAAGAATTGGTTGGAACAAATGGTTCTACATACCATATTGTCCAAGCACCATTACAGAATAAATTGATAATATCCACCGAAATTTGTTACAGATAGTACCTATAAGGACAGTTTTCTGAAACTGTTCCAGGTGTGTCCAAAGACTACAGTACTCAGCTCCTTTCAACAAAGGAAGCACCAAGCAGATGCTCGATGTTTACCTTAAGGACACAGCTCACCTGCACTCAGGAAATTTCCAAGTTCAATATCATCTTTATTCAAGCAATGTCAATGGAAGTGAAAACTTGGAAGCGTGGCAAATAGTGAGGATGAAATCAACTGAATAGTGAGGATGAAATCAACTGAATAGCACCAGTCCAGAATTAGGTGAGCAGAACGGATGGGTAACTGGGAACCATTCAATAGGATCATGGCTGATCTCATCTCAATTCAACTCCACTTTTCTGCCTGCTCCCCATAATCCTTCAACTCATTACTAATTAAGAATTTGTTTATCTCCTTCCTAAATTTATTCAATGTCCTAGCATCAACCACACTCTTGGGGAGTGAATTCACAGATTCATCACCCTTTGAGAGAAACCATTTCTTCTCATCTGTATTTGAAGTCTGCCTCCCTTTAGCCTAAAACTATGACCTCTCATTACAGGTTGTCCTGCAAGGGGGAATATCCTTTGTGTCGATTTTATCAATCCCCCTTAGCATCTTCTATACCTTATTAGATCTCATCCTTCTAAATTGAAGAACAAGCATGCACATTTTTCAATTTCTTTGCAATGCATATCACTGCTATTTCTGATCATTGTCTCTAGATACTGTTGCTATCCGCTTTGCTATATCTTGTTTGTGCTTTTACGTAGTTCTAGTTTGTTTTTAGGCACATTCAATGGCCATTATTTTTCTTCCTTAGTTTGTGCTCCAATGGCATTTTTAACCAAGTTGATTTTCTGACTCGTCTGTCATATCTTTAGCAGCAGAGAGCGGCGGGAGCTGGGCGGAAGTTCAGGCGGAGCGCAAAGCCGGTCGGGAAGGAAAGTGATTGCTATATAAAGAACTTACCTCGACGCCAACGGTCTTTTCGCAGCAGAGAGCGGCGGGAGCTGGGCAGAAGTTCAGGTGGAGCGCAAAGCCGGTCGGGAAGGTAAGTGATTGTTATTTGAGTGGCTGTGTTCTACAAGGTAGGGTCTCCCTCCCTCCTCCTCTAACCTAAATTAAGAGTCCACAGACTTGCCACAAAAAGAGGGTCTAAGGAAGTTTGGATTGAAGAGAGATGCTTCAGCTCAGGAGTCTTTGACAAGGTTGAGTGAAGTGATTACGCCACAGTTGAAGAGGGTGAAGACATGACTGCCCAGCTGGTTCAGTGCGCTATGTGCTTGATGTGGGAGGTCAATGACTCTGGTGTGTCTGGCTTGTATATATGTGGAAAGTGTGTTCACGTTCAGCTATTGACCGAGCATATTGCAGCACTGATGAAAGAACTCGAGGACCTTAGGCTCATCCGAGAGAACGAGATCTTTCTGGACAAGACCTTCAGCGAGGTTATTACACCAATCATGCCAGAAGAGAGCAGAAGTGAGCAGAAGACGATGAGGAAGGCAGAGAGGAGACAGGTGCAAGAGACCCCAGGAGAAGTATGTGTCATGAACAACTTGAAGCTTTTGGAAACAGTAGAGACTGATGACACTGCCAGTTCGCAAGGCGGCCAGGTCTGTCAATCAAAAGTTGGCACAGAGACAGAGCGGAAGAGTCGGACATCACACAGAGCCGTGGTAATCGGGGACTCCATCGTGAGAGGAACTGATCAGGGTTTTTGTGGCAGCAGACGGGATTTAAGGATGGTGTGTTGCCTTCCTGGGTGCCAGGGTGAAAGACATCGTGAACAGAGTGCAGGACATCCTCAAGGACGAGGGTGAAGAGCCAGAGGTGGTGGTACATGTCGGCACAAATGATGTCGGGAAGAAGAGGAGGAACATACTACAGCGGGACTTCGGAGAACTAGGAAGAATGCTGAAAAGCAGGACGTCCAGGGTGGTTATCTCCGGTTTGCTTCCAGTTCCTCAGGTAGGTGTGGCCAGAAACAGGGAGATAATGGACTTGAACGTGTGGTTGGGGAACTGGTGCAGGAAGCAAGGATTTAAGTTCTTGGATCACTGGGGTATATTTTGTGGCAAGCATAAATTCTACAAGAGAGACGGCTTGCACCTTAATAGGTTAGGGACCAGCATTCTGGCAGGCAGGTTTTTTACTGCAACACAGCTACATTTAAACTAAGTAGCGGGGGGTGGTGGTGGTGGGGACAAACTGGATGTTTAAAAAGGAAATTGAAGGGAAAGTTAGAACAAGAGAAGTCAAGAAAGACAACTGTATCGATGAGGCAGAAAACTTGGAAAGGGATCATACTGCAAGGTTGAGTGAAATAGGGGTTGATGGATAGGGTGAGGGCAGAAACAAATTAAAAATACTACACATGAATGCACGAAGCAGTAGACATAAGATGGATAAGCTTGAGGCTCTTTGGAAATTGGCAGATACGATATTGTGGGGATAACGGAGACGTGGCTTCAAGTGGACAGGGCCTGGGAAATGAATATTGAAGGTGACACATGCTATCGTAAGGACAGACTGACGGGCAGGGGGACAGGGTGGCCTTGTTGGTAAGGGAGAATATTCAGTCCCTTGCGCAGGGGCACAGAGTGTCAGGGGATGTAGAGTCAGTGTGGATAGAGCTGCGAAATACTAAGGGTAAAAAGACCCGCTTCGGAGTCATCTACAGGCCCCCAAACAGTAGTCTGGATGTCGGATGTAAGTTGAATCAGAAGCTGAAATTGGCCTGTCGCAAAGATGTTACTACTGTTGTTATGGGGGATTTTAACATGCAGGTAGACTGGGAGAATCAGAATGGTATTGGACCTCAAGAAAGAGACTTTGTGGAGTGCCTCAGAGATGGATTCTTAGAGCAGCTGGTGCTGGAGCCGACCAGGGAGAAGGCAATTCTGGATCTGGTATTGTGTAACGAACCAGAATTGGTCAGAGACCTCAAAGTGAAGGAGCCATTGGGAAGTAGTGACCATAATACATTAAGCTTCAATCTGCAATTTGGGAGGGAGAGGGTACAATCGGAAGTGACAGTACTTCTGTTGAATAAAGGGAACTATGGAGCTATGAGGGAGGAGCTGGCCAAAGTTCAATGGCGCAATACCTTAGCAGGGATGACCGTGGAGGAACAATGGCGGATATTTCTATGTATAAGGCAGAAGTTGCAGGATCAGTTCGTTCCTAAAAGGAAGAAAGATCCCAGAAGGAGGCATGGGCGGCCGTGGCTGACGAGGGAAGTTAAGAAACATATAAAGTTAAAAGCGAAAAAGTATAACATAGCAAAGATGAGTAGGAAAACTGAGGACTGGGAAGCTTTTAAAGAGCAACAGAAGGAAATACGCAGAGGAAAAATGAGGTATGAAGGTAAAACTGGCCCATAAATATAAAGGAGGATAGTAAAAGCCTTTTTAGGTATGTGCAAGGCAAAAAAATGGTTAGGACTAAAATTGGGCCCTTGAAGACAGAAACAGGGGAATAGATTACGGGGAACAAAGAAATGGCAGAAGAATTAAATGGGTACTTCAGATCTGTGCTCACTGGGGAAGACACAAGCAATCTCCCTGAGGTAACAGTGGCTGAAGGACCTGAACTTACGGGAATTTATATTTGCCAGGAATTGGTGTTGGAGAGACTGTTAGGTCTGAAGGTTGATAAGTCTCTGGGGCCTGATGGTCTACATCCCAGGCTACTGAAGGAGGTGGCTCAGGAAATCGTGAATGCTTTGGTGATTATTTTCCAGAGTTCGATAGATTCGGGGTCGGTTCCTGAGGATTGGAGGATGGCTAATGTTATACCACTTTTTAAGAAAGGTGGGAGAGAGAAAGCAGGAAATTATAGACCAGTTAGTCTGACCTCAGTGGTGGGAAAGATGCTGGAGTCTATTATAAAGGATGAAATTACGGCATATCTGGATAGTAGTAACAGGATAGGACAGAGTCAGCATGGATTTATGAAGGGGAAATCGTGCTTGACTACTCTTCTTGGTTGGCTGATAGGGAACAAAGGGTAGTGATAAACGGCTCCATTTCGGAAATGGCAGGCAGTGACCAGTGGGGTACCGCAGGGATCCATGCTGGGACCGCAGCTTTTTACAATATATGTTAATGATATAGAAGATGGTATCAGCAATATTTGCTGATGATACAAAGCTGGGTGGCAGGGTGAAATGTGATGAGGATGTTAGGAGATTACAGGGTGACCTGGACAAGTTAGGTG
Source organism: Chiloscyllium punctatum (assembly GCF_047496795.1). NCBI lineage: Eukaryota > Metazoa > Chordata > Chondrichthyes > Orectolobiformes > Hemiscylliidae > Chiloscyllium > Chiloscyllium punctatum. The sequence continues at coordinate 9,419,964 of NC_092766.1, forward strand.
AGTGGGCAGATGCATGGCAGATGCAGTTTAATGTGGATAAATGTATGGTTATCCACTTTGGTGGCAAGAACAGGAAGGCAGATTACTACCTCAATGGAATCAATTTAGGTAAAAGGGCAGTACAGAGAGATATGGGTGTTCTTGTACACCAGTCAATGAAGGCAAGCACGCAGGTACAGCAGGTAGTGAAGAAGGCTAATAGCATGCTGGCCTTCATAACAAGAGGGATTGAGTATAGGAGCAAAGAGGTGCTTCTGCAGCTGTACAGGGCCCTGGTGAGACCACACCTGAAGTACTGTGTGCTGTTCTGGTCTCCAAACATGAGGAAAGACATTCTGGCTATTGAGGGAGTGCAGCGTAGGTTCACGAGGTCAATTCCTGGAATGGCGGGATTTCCTTACACTGAAAGACTGAAGCGACTGGGCTTGTATACCCTTGAGTTTAGAAGACTGAGAGGGGATCTGATTGAGACATATAAGATTATGAAAGGATTGGACACTCTGGCAGCAGGAAACATGTTTCCGCTGATGGGTTGAGTGCCGAAACAGAGGACACAGCTTAAAAATACGGGGTAGACCATTTAGGACAGAGATGAGGAGAAACTTCTTCACCCAGAGAGTGGTGGCTGTGTGAAATGCTCTGCCCCAGAGGACAGTGGAGGCCCAGTCTCTGGATTCATTTAAGAAAGAGTTGGATAGAGCTCTCAAAGACAGTGGAATCAAGGGTTATGGAGATAAGGCAGGAAGAAGATACTGATTAGGAATGATCACCCATGATCATATTGAATGGCGGTGCAGGCTAGAAGGGTTGAATGGCCTACTCCTGCACCTATTGTCTATAATCCAATCTTAGCAGCTGATCCACAAAGAGAAATCTGTCCCTTCAAGTTATCAGTCATTTCAGCAATCTTTCCTAAAATCCTGTATGTGCCTATGTCATTTTGCCAACCACGTCCTTTCTTCACAAAGCCCCACATCTTTAATCAGCAACATCTTAAAATTAACCCTAAACAAGGAAACAGAAAATCATTTGCACCAATACCTTCAGCAAACCATGTAGAGAAAAATTCATGTCACATGCCAACAACAACTGAACAACGGAATCCTAGTAGCATATAAACCCACCAACACTCTCAAACAAAAACTAACAAACTTAAAAGACCCAGTACAACACATGGACAAAACCAATGTCATCTACAAAATTCCATGCAAGGACTGCCACAAACACGACGTAGGACAAACAGGAAGAAAGTTAGCCACCAGGATGCACGAACACCAGCTAGCCACAAAAAGACACGACCCTCTCTCCCTCGTAGCCCTACACACGGATGAAACAAAAACACCATTTTGACTGGGACAACACATCTATCCTGGAACAGGCTAAGCAAAGACATGCCAGAGAATTCCTAGAGGCCTGGCACTCCAACCACAACGCATAAACAAACACATAGATCTAGATGCCCCTCAGAAAACGAACAGGAAATGACATCACCACAAACCCCAGGAACCCCATCCAGGAGAAAGATATAAATAGAAAGCAGGAGACAACAGCTTCGCTTCACTTGGAGGTCGCCACTGATGATGTTACCTAGCCAGGTAATGAAACGTCTGGATATCAAACCTACACCCTAAACAACTGAACTGTAAGGATGACAACTAACTTGCCTGCTTTAGTTGACAAACATGGGGATATTATTTCAAATAGAAAATGTTTATAGTGAATCAGGGTGCAGAGAACAATCAATATACATGGGGAGAACTACCTGCTTGTCCTGAGCTTTCCTAGCTAGGACAGCACTTTCTGGAGGGCTAGCAACTGTTTGCATGGACGCTACAAACTTCTCCCATTTCCACTCAGCCTTTGTACATCCTTTTGTAGGCATTTCCACCCCCTTAAAATAAACATCCTCTCGAATTTCTCTTTTACTACTTGTCGGCTGTCTGTGTCTGCATTTATGCCACAGTCATCAGCAGAGTTAGACATCTTTCCATTCTCAAAATTCCCACCTCTGCAATTTCTCGAAGTCTCCAGATGGGACATGCTGTTAATATGCTTGAGTTAATCTGTAACTTTGGAGGTTATCACTGCAGCTTCCTTTATTTTAAGAACAGCATCTTCTCTCTGGCAGCTGTGGCCCTGTTTCCTCTAGTACTAACTCATAGGCATGGAGAACAGCAGTCTTTACTGTCACAGTCACCTGAGAGCTCCTCTGCAAGACTGGAGTACGTCTCCACCTCTATCCTCATTAAACACTAAAAGGAATTCAGCAGCATTGTTTCAGACAACTGGCATTTATTTTCTAATGACACAAAGTACGTGCTCTCTCTCTCTCCTCATTAAATTTAGATATCAGACAAATATTATTTGCCAGAGACAAAGAACTATGGGGGTCACACATTATCGATAAAACAGAGACATATCATGCTATAGCAAGTCACAGTGAGTTCAACTATGTTGAGTGTCAAGAGTGTAGGGCAAGGCTGCACAGTCTTTACTTTAATGCTTGAGTGTAATAGGTAAGACTGATGAGTTAATGGCATGGATTAATGGCATGGGTAGAACTTAGGAATGTTAAGGGCAGCTACTTTACTGCGAGTGAATTGTAGGCCCCAAAGAGTCAGTGGGGAAAAAGAGCAGCAAATATGTAGACAGTTAACAGAGATGTGCAAGAGTAATCTCAGGTCATTATACTGGGGGATCTCAACTTTCCCAACGTAAATTGGGATAGTTATAATATAAAGGGTTTGGAGGGGACAAATTCCTTAAAACCTGTGCAGCGGAGCAATGTAGGGAGCGGTTTCAAAAAAGGAGCTCAGGAGAGTACATGTCCAACTTGTACCCTTTCAAGGAAATTCTAGCAACGCTAAGTTCAGAGATCCTTGGACATCGAAGACAATTCAGGACTGGATAAAGAGGAAGGAGTAGGGCAGCTGTTTCCCTTGGTCGAGGGGTCAATCACGAGTGGGCATAGTTTAGGGTAAAGGGCAGGAGATTCAGAAGGGACTTGGGAAAAAATATTGCCACTCAGCGGGTAGTGGGAATCTACAACGTACTGCCTGGAAAGGTAGAGGAGGCCGGAAACAAAGCCTTTAAAAGATATTTGGATACCTCAAATATCATAACAATCAAGGATATGGGACAAGTGCAAGAAATTAGATTAACATACTTTTAGTAGTTATGTCACTACAGACTCAATGGGCCAAAGGGCCTTTTCTGCAGTGTATGAATCTACAAATCTATAAATTAATAAATATGTGGAGTGCAATCTTGATCATCCTCAACTTTTCCATTCAATACACATACTACAAGCTTTTCTAATTCCAACTTGAACTCCTCCCTTTCTAATCTTCTCCTTTCTCTTTTGAATTCAAGTTTGTTCATTCTCTTTTGAATTATGGCTTTTTTTTCTAACCAATTGAACACTCACAGAAACATTGTTTCCTTCCTCAAGCTTCAAGTGACAACCCAAGTTTTGAAGTGTCTTCAGGAAGCTGAAGGTTCAGCATCTTTTCCAATTTAGGGTTGATTTAAAATTAACTTCCAAAACCACAGATTCCATCTCAACATTGATGCAAAAAGGAAATGGACAAATTTGCATCCTGACTAAATTTTTCACTTTAGGCAGTGCTACAATTTCTTTGGAACACTTGTTAGAGAACAAACATGCACGTGGATACAAAGAACTTCTCCGGTTTCTTTTGCAGACTGCAATGGGATCATTGACATCTAGAAGAAAGGGCAGATGGCACCTTGTTTTACATTCTCAAAGAAGGGGAATGTTTTCGATGTTCGTTCTGCAGAGACAAGCAATATATACGTGGGATGTACTGATACTTACTAACGGCAGGAGCAATGCCTCCCACAGAGCCAGGGCCTGGAATGTTCCCAGCCACAGCTGCGGCCTGAGCAGCAGCTGCTGCCTGTGCTGTGGCTGCCTGTTGCTGCATCTGTCGGTGACACTGACGCAAATCAAACACCTGCACAGAAACAAGATAGTGACAAATTACACCCCATTTCAGACAAACTAACAAGACAGTGCTCCTTACCTTGAAATAAAGACAAAAGCACTAACACATGAACAGTGCCTTTTGCAATCCTAGGATGTTCCAAATTGCTTTACAGTCAACAAGGTGCTTTTGAAATGTGGTCAGAGGTAACAGAGCAAACACAAACAGAAAGCCTTCACAGACAACAATGTGGCAATAATCAGATTATTTGCAGTGATGAGAATGGAGGGATAAATATGAGCTGGCTCGACAAGGTTACCTCACTCATTTGTCAAATTAGTGCAATGGGAAAGTGGGAACATGCTTGCTTTCCAAGGTCCCAGCCTGATCGACAGTGCAGCATTTCCTCTGTGCTCAATGGAGTGCTAGCCTTAGTTTTATTATTATTTCATGGGATGTCAGTGATGTTGGTTGGGCCAACATTTGTTTCCATCCTTACTTGCTCTTGGGAGAATAACGGTGAGTCAACATAGAGTCATAAAGCATGGAAACAGACCTTCAGTCCAACTAGTCTATGCTGACCACGTTCCCAAACTAAACTCATCCCACTTGCCTTGCTTGGCCCATAACCCATTCAAACCTTTCCTAATCATGAACTTATCCAAATGTCTTTTAAACATTATAACTGCACCTGCCACTTTCTCCGCAAGTTCATTCGACACATGAACCACACTGTACAAAAAAGCTGCCCGTCATATCCTTTTTAAATCTTTCTCCTTTCAGCTTAAAAATATGCCCCCTCGTTTTGAACTCCTACAGCCTATGGAAAAGATCCTTGTCATCCACCTTATCGTGATTTTATAAACCTCAAGAAGGTCACCCCTCAACCTCATACACCCCAGTGAAAGAAGTCTCAGCGTTTCCAGTCTATTTTTATATCTCAATCCTCCCATTCCTGGCATCATCCTGGCAAATCTTTTCTGAACCGTCTCCACTTTGATAATATCCTTAATATAACAGGGCAACCAGAACTCCACATAACTCTGTACAACCTCAAAATTATGTCGCAATTCCTGTACCAAAGGTCTTAGCAATGAGGGCAAGCGTGCTAAATGCCTTAAAATACGCTATCTACACATGATTCAAATTTCAAAGAATTATGTACCTGAACCGCTAAGTCTCTGTTCTACAACACTACCCAGGACTCTTCCAGGAACCGGATAAGACATGTCCTTGTTTGTGTTAGCAGAATGCAATACCTCACATTTATCCAAACTAAACTCCATCTGCTATTCGTCAGCCCATTCCTGATGAAGGGGTTATGCTCGAAACGTCAATTCGCCTGCTCCTTGGATGCTGCCTGGCCTCCTGTGCTTTTCCAGCGTCATACTTTTAAAGTCTGATCTCCAGCATCTGCAGTCCTCATTTTCTCCTAGCCCATTGAACCAACTGATCAAGATCTATTTAGAACCTTAGATAACCTTCTTCACTGACCACCATACCACCAATTTTGGCGTCATCCATAAATTTATTAACCATGCCTCCTATATTCTCATCCAAATCATTTCTATAAATGACAAAACAAAAGTAGACCCAGTACCAATCCCTGCAGAACACAGGCCTCCAGTCCAAAGAAAACCTTCAACCACCACCCTCTGTCTCCATAAAACCAATTCTGTATCCAATTGGCAAGGTCACCCTGAGTCCCATGTGATCAAACTTAAGTAATTTGTCTACAATGCAGAACCTTGCCAAAGACTTGAACTGTTGTAATTCACATGACGTAGGTACATCTACAATACTTTTACAAAGGGAATTTGACGCTCACCTGCAGCAGTATGTACCATTTACAAGATCCATTGCAAAAATTCATGAAAGAGCCTTCGTCAGCACCTTCCAAACCCATGACTACTACCATCCAGAAGGACAAGGGGAGCAGACAGATGGGAGCATCACTCCCTACAAGTTCCCCTTTCAGCAATTCAGTATCATGACTTGGAAACATATCATTGTTTCTTCACTGTTACTGTATCAAAATCCTGGAACTCCCTCCCTAGTGGCACTGTGGGTCTATGTATAGCAAATGGTGGTTCAACACAGCAGCTCATCACGACCTTTGCCATTACAACAGGGATTGCCAATCAATGGGGTGGCACAGTGGTTCAGTGGTTAGCAGTGCTATCTCACAGTGCCCAGGGACTCAGGTTCAATTTCGGCCTCGGGCAACTGTCTGTGCAAACTCCACACATTCTCCCAGTGTCCGAATGGGTTTCCTCCCACAGTCCAAAGATGTGCAGGTTAGGTGAACCAGCCACGCTAAATTTCCCATCGAGTTCAGGGATGTGTAGGTTAGGTGCACTTGTCAGGGGTAACTGTAAAGAATGGGGAATGCATTTGCGTGGGATACTGTTTAGAGTGTCAGTGTGGATTTGTTGGGCCAAAGGGCCTGTTTTCACATTGTAGGGATTCTATATTCAAAAAATGCTGGCCCAACCAATGACGTCCACGTTCCATGAGCTGCTTTGGGATGAGTTTTGTTTTATAATGATCTTTTAAGCACTTTAGGATGCTTGACTATGTTAAAAATTCAGTAAAAATACAACTGCTGGTGAACAGAAGGTCCAGCTACACCAGAATTCAAATATTTGAACACCTGCCCAGGAAGTGCTGCTGAATTGTTCATAATTCCATCTGTTCTCAATGACCAGACTAAATCTACCTTCAGAGGTATCAGAAACCATTTTAAAGTTCTGAGAGAACGAGTTTGGCTAAAATTCACAAAGAAAGGAAAACACCTTGCATTTATAGATTACCTTTAATGAGAAACCAAAGAATTAAAATCTTCTCATGAAATGAAAAATTGGATACTGAGATGAAGGATAAAGCTCAAAAGTTTGGATAAAGAACTAGAGAGTGTTCCACAACAGAGGAACATGGGCGACAAGTAGTGCCATAAAGGGTTAACGGGAAGAAGAATGGGAATCAGAATCAGAGGCATCGAGTTCTGAGGATGGGTGGTAGGGAGAAGTTTGGGTTGCAGAGATTGGAAAACTTGAGGATGAGGTATTAGTAATCGGGATGCAAAGCAAGCCTGCAAGAATTGGCTGATTAATAAGCAGGATGGGATGCAGGAAGCAGAGGTCTGCATAAATTGAAGCTTACAGAGAACAGAGAATAAATATATAATGGAATTTATGATGGATCTTTGTAATTAAATACCTGAAAGACAATATTTCAATTTGCTGTAGAGTATTTGTCGATAAAAACTTAAGCAATAAGTTAAAGATGCATCACAGCTACCACATACTGAAAAACCTGGGACAATTCATCCTCTCTTTTGTTTTCTCAGGCATGTTTGTTTCATTGCAACAGCATGGTTTAGACTGAAAACATTGCATTCCACACTTGTCACAATTGAGAATGAAGAATCCACTCTCACCTTGATGTACGCCCCTGGATAAATTTTATGTACAGCATCTCCAGGTGCACGGCCTGCCTCTCGGTCCAGATAGTAGCTTTGTACAAATACTGCATGATCACTGAGGCATCGCATCCAGACATCACCCTCACCACGGCACTCCAGCTGGATCCCCTTACCAATGTGCAGTCTTGAACACACAAACAAGCACAGAAACTAGTCCTTCATTTCCATTCATAGTCTCAGTTACATTTTTAAATACAAAATACATTACATACACTTGCAAATAGGTTGGTAAATTCTATGCTATTTCACCAAATTCTGTCATAACCTGCTACAAGGAGCATTCTGGGAAAGGTGGGACCTGTACAAGCAGGACGGGTTGCACCTGAACCAGAAGGGCACCAATATCCTGGGAGGTAGGTTTGCTTGTACTCTTCAGGGGAGTTTAAACTAATTTGGCAGGGGGATGGGATCCGGACTTGTAGTCCAGCAAGTAGGTTAGCTGTTTTTCAGGATGCCCAAGAATGTAGGGAGGCTGTGGAGAAGGTAGAACTGACAGGGAATACTTGCGGACACAGAGATGGGCTCAAGTGTGTATCCTTCAACGCAAGGAGTATCAGAAATAAGGTGGGTGAACTTAAGGGGTGGATCGGTACTTGGGACTATGATGTTGTGGCCATCACAGAAACGTGGATTGAAGAGGGACAGGAATGGTTGTTGGAGGTTCCTCATAACAGTTGTTTCAGTGAGATTGGGGGGGGTGGTAAAAAGGGAGGGGGGTTGCGTTGCTAATTAGAAATAGTATAAAGGCTGCAGAAAGGCAGTTCGAGGGGGAGGTAGTATTGGCTGAAGTCAGAAATAGTAAAGGAGCAGTTACCTTTTTGGGTGTTTACTATAGGCCCCCCAATAGCAGCAGAGATGTGAAGAAACAGATTGGGAAACAGATTTTGGAAAGGTGCAGAAGCCACAGGGTAGTAGTCATGGGCGATTTCAACTTCCCAAATATTGATTGGAAGCTCTTTAGATCAAGTAGATTGAACGGGGCGATGTTTGTGCAGTGTGTCCAGGAAGCTTTTCTAACTCAGTATGTAGATTGTTCGATTAGAGGGGAGGCCATATTGGATTTGGTACTTGGTAACGAACCGGGACAAGTGATGGTTAGTGGGTGAGCATTTTGGTGATGGTGACCACAATTCTGTGAATTTCACCTTGGTTATGGAGAGAGATAGGTGCGTGCAACAGGGCAGGTTTTACAGTTGGGGGAAGGGTAAATACGATGTTGCAAGACAGGATGTGAGGAGCATAAATTGGGAGCATAGGCTGTCAGGGAAGGATGTTGTTGAAATGTGGAACTTTTTCAAGGAACAGATACGACGTGTCCTTGATATGTATGTACCTGTCAGGCAGGAAAGAGATGGTTTTTAGATTAGATTAGATTAGATTACTTACAGTGTGGAAACAGGCCCTTCGGCCCAACAAGTCCACACCGACCCGCCGAAGCGTAACCCACCCATACCCCTACATCTACATTTACCCCTTACCTAACACTATGGGCAATTTAGCATGACCAATTCACCTGGCCTGCACATCTTTGGACTGTGGGAGGAAACCGGAGCACCCGGGGGAAACCCACGCAGACACGGAGAGAACGTGCAAACTCCACACAGTCAGTCGCCTGAGGCGGGAATTGAACCCGGGTCTCAGGCGCTGTGAGGCAGCAGTGCTAACCACTGTGCCACCGTGCCACCCATGAGGGAACCTTGGTTGACGAGGGAGGTTGAATGTCTTGTAAGGAGGAAGAAGGAGGCTTACATAAGGTTGAGGAAACAAGGTTCAGACAGAGCGTTGGAGGGATACAGGATAGCCAGGAGGGAGCTGAAGAAAGGGATTAGGAGAGCTAAGAGAGGGCATGAAAAATCTTTGGTGGGTCGGATCAAAGATAACCTCAAGGCCTTTTATGCGTATGTGAGAAACAGGAGAACGACGAGAACAAGGGTAGGTCCGATCAAGGACAGTAGTGGGAGACTGTCTATTGAGTCGGAAGAGATAGGAGAGGTCTTGAATGAGTACTTTACTTCAGTATTTACAAATGAGAGGGACTGTATTGTTGAAGAGGAGAGTATGAAACAGACTGGTAAGCTAGAGGAGATACTTGTTAGGAAGGAAGATGTGTTGGGCATTTTGAAAAACTTGAGGATAGACAAGTCCCCCGGACCTGACAGGATATATCCTAGGTTTATGTGGGAAGCAAGAGAGGAAATTGCAGAACCGTTGGCAATTATCTTTTCGTCTTCACTGTCAATGGGGGTGGTGCCAGGGGACTGGAAAGTGGTGAATGTTGTGCTCCTGTTCAAAAAAGGGAATAGGGATAACCCCGGGAATTACAGGCCAGTTAGTCTTACTTCGGTGGTAGACAAAGTAATGGAAAGGGAACTTAGGGATAGTATTTATGAGTATCTGGAAAGACACTGCTTGATTAGGGACAGCCAGCATGGATTTGTGAGGGGTAGGTCTTGCCTTACAAGTCTTATTGAATTCTTTGAGGAGGTGACCAAGCATGTGGATGAGGGTAGAGCAGTGGATGTAGTGTACATGGATTTTAGTAAGGCATTTGATAAGGTTCCCCATGGTAGGCTTATGCGGAAAGTCAGGAGGCATGGGATAGTGGGAAGTTTGGCCAGTTGGATAGAAAACTGGCTAACCGGTCGAAGTCAGAGAGTGGTGGTAGATGGTAAATATTCAGCCAGGAGCCCAGTTACAAGTGGAGTTCCACAGGGATCAGTTCTGGGTCCTCTGCTGTTTGTAATTTTTATTAATGACTTGGAAGAGTGAGTCGAAGGGTGGGTCAGTAAATTTGCAGACGATACAAAGATTGGTGGAGTTGTGGATAGTGAGGAGGGCTGTTTGCGGCTGCAAAGGGACTTCGATATGATGCAGAGCTGGGCTGAGGAGTGGCAGATGGAGTTCAACCCTGTCAAGTGTGAGGTTGTCCATTTTGGAAGGACAAATAAGAATGCGGAATACAGGGTTAACGGTGGGGTTCTTAGTAAGGTGGAGGAGCAGAGGGATCTTAGTGTCTATGTTCATAGCTGTTTGAAAGTTGCCACTCAGGTGGATAGAGCTTCTAAGAAGGCCTATGATGTATTAGCGTTCATTAGCAGAGGGACTGAATTCAAGAGTCGTGAGGTGATGTTGTAGCTGTATAGGACCTTGGTAAGGCCACATTTGGAGTACTGTGTGCAGTTCTGGTCGCCTCAGTTTAGGAAAGATGTGGAAGCTTTGGAGAGGGTGCAGAGGAGACTTACCAGGATGTTGCCTGGAATGGAGAATAGGTCGTACGAGGATAGGTTGAGAGTGCTAGGCCTTTTTTCATTGGAACGGCGAAGGATGAGGGATGACTTGATAGAGGTTTATAAGATGATCAGGGGAATAGATAGAGTAGACAATCAGAGACTTTTTTCCCCAGGTACAACAGAGTGTTACAAGGGGACATCAATTTAAGGTGAAGGGTGGAAGGAATAGGGGGGATATCAGGGGTAGGTTCTTTACCCAGAGAGTGGTGGGGGCATGGAATGCGCTGCCTGTGGGAGTGGCAGAGTCAGAATTATTGGTGACCTTTAAGCGGCAATTGGATCGGTACATGGATAGGTGCTTAAGCTAGGACAAATGTTCGGCACAACATCGTGGGCCAAAGGGCCTGTTCTGTGCTGTATTGTTCTATGTTCTAAGGAGAACATTCAGGTGATGCAGAGAGTTAATAAGCAGTTCATTCACTTAAGAACTGTGCTACAATTCAGGTTAAAAGTAGTGTTTTCAAAAGTAACTCTCCTCTTTTTTCCTACAACCCAGCAGAGAATTAGAAGTTAAATTTACTTCAACATTCTCAATCTAGTTTCATATGCGCCAGTCCATAGCACAATATGTCAAAAAAGTGCTTAATTGTAAATTTGACTCAGAGTTCTGACAGAAACGAGAGTAGCTTAGAGTTGCAGGAAGAGTGAAGTAACATTTCCCATATCCTAAAGAACTATGGATGATGAAATACATATAAGGGCAATGTTTTAGGCAAAGCTTTCAGTGCCACCAGCCTCAGAAATTTTTACTTTCTCTGCAGGATTGAATTATTTTTCAATAATTAGTAGCTTTGACTTTATTAAATGTGAGGAATTAAATTATATCGTTAATTGTAGTCAGTTGCTAAAAGACCTTTGTAGGCATGAAAGCATATGCCATAAGTCAAAACTAAAATTTACATTTGCTTGTTGTTTTATGGCTCAGATTTATATAAACTAAGGTTGATTCATAAAAATGCTTTTGAAATGGACATAGCTTTTACTTAAAGACACAACCATATTTGAAAATGGTAACTTAAAAATATGTAATAGGTCTATTCGTAACATATGGTTAGTTTGAGCTTGAATTAGATTATTTGTGGAGTCACACATGGCTCTTGTAGTTAAATGACATTGACAGATTTTCTAGAATTCTGAAATGTCTCACTTGGGTCAACTGTCAATTACTAGAAAGCAATATTACATACTCCAAGCAGATGGCCTAACTGTTCACCAGTGCCATCTTTTCTTGGCAAAGATCAATGGAAGCCTCAGAGATTGAACCTGTTATGAAAAGGATGACCATATAAAATGATTGACTTGTTAAAGAATGAATGATGAGGCACTAGAGAAATATCACTCAGATGACTATTAATGTGAAAGAGGAATAGGAATTAGCTACAGAGTACCTAGCCAATTCAAGATTGACCATGAACAAAAAAAAACAAAGTGTGAATGCTGTAAATCGAAAACAAAATCACTGTAAAAACTCAGCATGTCTGGCAGCATCTGTGGAGAGAAATCAGAGCTATTGTTTTGGGTCTAGTGATTCTTCTTCAGAACTGATCACAGCTAGGAAAAGGTTGCTACACATAAGCTAGACAAGGGATGGGAGGTGTGGTGGTGGTGGTGGTGGTGTTTTGGATGGATTGGGGAGGGAGTAAAAGATGGGTTGGGTAGGAGACAAGCAAGAGAAAAACAGCTGGGCAGACAAAGGAAAGAGTAAAGGTCAACCCAAGATTGGCCATGAATGACTTTTGCCCTAATAAGCCAATAAGAGTTTAAATGCCTCTGGTTATGGCTCTCGGTAGCAGTTAGTTGGGGTTAATAAGGTCTAGTTCTTAATGCTATGGTCTGCAGAAGAACGAAGGAAGATTAATGATGAACTGATCAGTATTACTGAGTCAGATATAGTATGAAACCAGTATGAGTGCATGAGTTTTTGGAATGCTAATGAGAATCTACTTGCACCGGGAGAGCTTTACAAGCAGACAAAGTAAACATTGAAGAAAATCACCTTGTTTTCAGTTAGAAGCATCAGGGATTGCTTGTTGTAAGAAAAAGACACATAGCTTAGAAACCCTGTGGCTTCAGTTTGCAGACGTCCTGAAATTGGATATACGGAACAGTTCTCTGAGAACAAGGAGATAGAACCCAGAACAGTTAGAAAGAGATAACTTGAGAGTAAGGGCTTAGTTTGAATGTTCCAGACCAGAAGTGCTCGTTTGAACCCTGATGGAGTATTTTGAATTTGAAAAAGTCTAAGTTCAGTTGTGTTAATAATCAAGACCAGGTATTGAAAACAGGAATTAAGTCAAACCTTCCCATGTGATGGGAAGGGAATTCTCTCTGGTGTTAGAGTAAAGGTTTGCTGCTGCGATAGATGGAACGTTGTATGTTTATTTGGTTTCAAAATCTTTCAAGTTGTGTTAGATATAAATAGCTTGGTTTTTCCTTTTTTATCCTCATTTCTTTTGCGTAATAAACTTCTATTTATTGTTCAAACCAAATCTGCAGCACTACAGTTTCTGTTTCAGTCAGATAGCACCATGTTAAATAAAAAAACAATGACCTATCAAGGCAGATCTGACTTGTGTGATAATAACATCGGAAATCATTAAATCTGAAATTGAAAAACAAAAATGGCGACCATGAAACTATAATCGATTGTTATCAAAACCAATCTGGGTCATTAATGTCCTTTAGGGAAGGAAATCTGCTATCCTTATCTGGTCTGGGTCTGTGACTCCAGACCTACAGCAATGTGGTTGACTTGTCACTGCTGTCTGCAACAGCCCAGCAAACCACTCAGTTCAAGGCCAGTTAGGATGGGCAACAAATGCTGGCCTTTCCTCCCAAGAAAGAATAACAACAAAAAATCATAGCTGAATGCCATACTGCCCTCAGCACACATAGGTATACTTTTCACATCGATGAACAAGGATTCAGCCGAACCTCGTCCCCTCGAATGAAGGATGCCCAAGCCCTGGCAGCAAGACATGTGGATTGAGCTTGGAATGTCCTGCTCAGTATGGATAGATACCACAATTGGTAGCACATTCACCCAATAAAACAAAAATTTACAGCAAAAGTCTCCAAGAGTTTCTGATTTAGGGACATTCACCATAGGCAGAGGCTCACAGATCACATGATGGAGGTGCAGTTCCCTGGGCATAAACTTAAAAGGATTGGTGGAAAAATCTGTTGTGACACTGCTTTGGAAATCTAGTCTAAAGAGAAACATATAGTGGACTGGGAAGATACTTCCTCATCACTTGAGGCAAGTACATTAGTTTGTAGGGTGAAGGAGAGTATACACAGCTGTGAGACAGCAATAGCACCAGTCAGCCATAAAGTCTCTTACACTAGTTTCTACAATATCACCATATACACTAACCTGGCCTTCTCGCTGGCATCAGTACGATGTACATTTGAAAGCTGGCCAAGGCAGAAGCGATCTCCTCCTGAAGGATCCACATAGCCATCAACTGTCACTACTGGGCAGCTTGAGGGAACTTTGAACATCTCCCCCACTTGCACATCCATTTCAAAGTATGTGATCGAACACCAGAACTCTGGACCTATAGAAGGGGACAGAGCAAAGAAGATGGAAGCACACCAATGGGTAGAGGGAAAAAGCAATCAGGACAATTTGACAGTTGCTGCACACCAATTACTATGCGCAGTTAAGGAATATATGAAAGGGGCCAGTAAAAATAAAAAATCTAAGATTGGAAAGTTTTTGGAATACAGAAAAGGAGAACCAAGAAACTGAGAAGGAAAGAAGAATAGAATATGGACACAATCTGGCAAGGAACATAAATGGACTGTAAAAGCTTCTATAAGTATATAAAAGGACATGTCTGACTAAGACAATGCAGATCTATTACAGGTAGAGAAGGGAGAATTTAAAATTGATAATATAGAAATGGCAGAGAAACTAAATGGTTACTTTGTGTCTATTTTTAGACTATATGATATAGGAGCAGAAGTTGGCCATTTGGCCTGCTTGCCATAGCTGAGGGAGGTGCAAAACATCTCCCAAAATTAGAGATCCGAGTGAGTAGGGAGAATGAGGAGTTGAAGGAAATTAGCAATAGCAAGATTATACTGAAGAAAGTAACAACACTGAATATTAATAAATCCCTAGGACCTGACAGTCTACCTCCCCGTGTGTCAGAGTGGCTATTCAAAATTTTATAGGTACTACAATGATTCCTGCAGATCGGAAGTTAGCAAATGTCACCACACAACGAAAGAAGACAGAAAGACGGAAACAGGAAGCATGGATCTGTTCATAGTACATTAGTACAGTCAGAGAACTATTGGCTCATACAGCACAGAAACAGACCTTTCGGTCCAACTCGTCCATTACCAGACATCTCACCTGCTCCTTGTCCCATTTGCTAGCATTTGGCCCATATTCCTTTAAACCCTTCCTATTCATATACCCACTAGATTCCTTTTACATATTGTAATTGCACCATCTCCTCTGGCAGCTCATTCCATACACACACCACCCTCTACGTAAAAAGGTTACCCTCCAGTTGCATGTTAAAATCCTTCCCCTCTCACCATAAAGCTACGCCCTCGTGTTTTGGGCTGCCCCATCACAGGCAAACAGCTCGGCTATTTAACATACCCATGTCCCTCATGATTTTTAAAACCTCAATTAGGCCACCCCTCAACCTCCAACACTCTAGGGTAAAAAGCCACAGCTTATTCAGCCTCTCACTAGAACTCAAACCTTTTAGTCCCAGTAACACCTTTGTAAATCTTTTCTGCACCATCTCAAGTTTAACAATATTCTTTCCAGAGCAGCACAACTAGAATTGTACGCAGTATTCCAAACATGGCACTACCAATATCCTGTCCAGCTGCAACATGACGACTAAACTCCTATACTCAGCACACTGACCACTGAAGGCAACTACTAAATGCCTTCTTCACCACCCTGTCTACCGGTGACTCCAGTTTCAAACAACAATGCACCAACACCCCTAGATCTTGGTTCAGTAACACTCCCCAGGGCCCTAACATTAATGAGACAACTCCTGCCCTGGTCTGCAATATTGCACATTTATCTAAATTAAACTCCATCTGCCACTTTTTTTTTCTTTTTTCATTTCATTTATCCATTATTTGATACTATAGTTGGACTAAGTTAAGCTTAGGGGTAAAAATGGCAGGAGATTCCAGATCATGGTATGCTCCTTGTGTTCGTTATGGGAGTTCAGGGATGCAGCTGATTGCCCCTGACTCCTTCACGTGCAGGAAGTGTGGCCAGTTGCAGCTCTTGTTAGACCGCATGATGGCACTGGAGCTGCAGATGGACTCACTTTGGAGCATCCACGATGCGGAGGTGGTCGCGGATAACATGCTGAGCGAATTGGTCACACCGCAGATCAGGATTGCTGAGGGAGAAAGGAAATGGGTGACCAAAACGCAGAGAAAGAGCTGGAAGGCAGTGCAGGTATCACCCGCGGTCATCTCCCTCCAAAACAGGTATACCGTTTTGGATACTGTTGGGAGAGATGACTCACCAGGGGAAGGCAGCAGTAGCCAGGTTCATGACACCGTGGCAGGTTCTGCTGTACAGAAGGGTGCAAAAAGAGTGGAAGGGCTATAGTCATACGGGATTCAATTGTAAGGGGAGTAGATAGGCAGCTGTGTGATCGAAAGCGAGACTCCCAAATGGTATGTTGCCTCCCACGTGCATGGGTCAGGAATGTCTCAGATCGGCTGCAGGACGTTCTGAAGGGAGATGGTGCACAGCCAGCTGCTGTGATGCATATAACCCTATCTAACCCTCTGATTATCTTATGCGTCTCGATTAAGTCACTTCTCAGCCTTCTTCTCTCCAACAAAAACAGCCTCACTTCCCTCAGCCTTTCCTTCTAAGACATTCCTCCCATACCAGGCAACATCCTAGGAAATCTCCTCTGAACTCTTTCCAAAGTTTCCACAACCTTCCTATAATGCGGTGACCAGAACTGTACACAATACTCCAAGTGTGACCTTAACCAGTGTCTTCTACAGCTGAAGCATGAGCTCATGACTCTGAAACTCAATCCCCCTACCAATGATATAGGCACTAAATGGAATTAGCATGATTTAGGGAGTTAGGAGCCAAGTTAAAAAGTAGGACTGTGGAGGTAGTAATCTCAGGATTGCTACCAATGCCACATACTAGTCAGAGTAGAAATGAAAGAATAGGCAGGATGAATGAGTGGCTTGAGAGATAAGGGAGGGGTTCACAGTTTTGGGACATTGGGACTAGTTCTGGAGGAGGTTGGACTATTACAAATTGGATGGTCTTCACCTGGGCAGGACTGGAACCAATGTCCTGGGGTGCTTTTGTAATGCTGTTGGGGAGGGTTTAATCTAATGTGGCAAGGAAATGGGAACCAAATGAGGAGGTTAATGGACAGTAAGGAGACAGTAACTAAAGCCAGTAAGGAACTAGATAATTAAGTCAGCGTGACTAGGCTGAAGAGTGGGCATGGAGCAGTTGAAGAACATAAAGGGACAGGTAGTCTGAAGTGCATTTGTTTTAATGCAAGTGTAGTAGGTAAGGCAGATGAACACAGAACATTACTGCGTAGTACAGGCCCTCAATGTTGCGCCAAGGCTGAAATTATTCTGGTGCCCATCAAACCTATACTGTTCCATTATTATCCACATGCATGTCCAATGTCCATTTAAATGTCCTTCACATTGGCGAGTCTACTACTGTTGCAGGCAGGCCATTCCACACCCCTACCACCTCTGATATCTGCCCTAAATCTATCACCCCTCAATTTAAAGCTATGTCCCCTTGTGCTAGCTATCACCATGCGAGGAAAAAGGCTCTCCCTGTCCACCCTATCCTACTCTCTGATTATCTTATACGCCCAAATAAGTCATGTCTCAACCTTCTTCTCTCCAACAAAAACAGCCTCACTTCCCTCAGCCTTTCCTTGTAAGACATTCCTCCCATACCAGGCAACATCAAGTAAGTCTCCTCTGAATCCTTTCCAAAGTTTCCACAACCTTCCTATAATGCGATGATCAGAACTGTACACAATACTCCAGGTGCGGCCTTAATCAATGTCTTGTACAGCTGAAGCATGACCTTTTAGCTCTGAAACTCAAGCCCCCTACCAATAAACGGCAACACACCATATGCCTCCTTAACAACCCTATCAACCTGGGTGACAACTTTCAGGGATTTATGCACCTGGACAATCAGGTCTCTCTGTTCATCTACACTGCCAAGAATTTTACCATTAGCCCAGTCCTCTGCATTCCTGTTACTTCTTTCGAAGTGAACTACCGCACACTTTTCCGCATCAAATTCCATTTCCCACTTCTTAACCCAGCTCTGCATCTTATCTATGTCCCTCTGTAACCCACAACATCCTTCAGCACTATCTACGACTCTGCCTACCTTAGTGTCATCCGCAAATTTACTAACCCATCCTTCTACGCCCACATACAAATCATTTATAAAAATGACACACAGCAGTG
Source organism: Chiloscyllium punctatum (assembly GCF_047496795.1). NCBI lineage: Eukaryota > Metazoa > Chordata > Chondrichthyes > Orectolobiformes > Hemiscylliidae > Chiloscyllium > Chiloscyllium punctatum. Next base: position 9,438,173 of record NC_092766.1, read on the forward strand.
GCCCCAAAACAGCTCTTTGCAGCACACTATTGGTAACTAAGCTCCAGGATGGACATTTCCCATCAACCACCACCCTCTGTCTTCTTTCAGCTATCCAATTTCTGATCCAATTTACTAAATCACCTTCAATCCTGAAACTGCGTATTTTGTACAATAGCCTTCCGTGAGGAACCTTATCAAACTTAGGGCTTGGATTAGTACTTGGGAGTATGATGTTATTGCTATTACTGAGACTTGGTTGAGGGAAGGGCATGATTGGCAAATAAATATCCCAGGGTACAGATGTTTTAGGTGGGATAGAAAGGGAGGTAAAAGGAGTGAAGGAGCTGCATTTCTGGTCAGATTGGATATCGCAGCTGTGCTGAAGGAGGGCACTATGGAGGACTCTTGCAGTGAGGCAATATGGGCAGGGCACAGAAATAGGAAGGGTGCAGTAACAATGTTGGGGCTGTACTCGAGGCCTCCCAACAGTGAGTGTGAGATAGCGGTACAAATATAGAGACAGATTATGGAAAAATGTAGGAGCAACAGAGTGATACCGATGGGAGACTTTAATTTTCCCAACATTGACTGGGATTCACTTAGTGTTAGAGGCCTAGGTGGAGCAGAATTTGTAAAGTGCATCTAGGAGGGTTTTCTAGGGCAGTTCGTAAATAATCCAACTCAGGAAGTGGCCATACTGGACCTGGTGTTGAGGAATGAGCCTCACCAGGTGGTTAAAGTTTCAGTAGGGAATTACTTTGGGAATAGTGATCACAATTCCGAAGTTTTAGAATACTCATGGACGAAGACAACAGTGGTCTAAAGGAAGAGTGCTAAACTGAGGGAAGGCCAACTATATGAAAACTTGGCAGGAGCTGGGGATTATATTTTGGGAGGGTAAATTCACATTTGATATGTGGGAGGTTTTTAAAGAGGGGTTGATTAGAATGCAGACAGACATGTCCCTGTGAAAATGAGGGATAGAAATGGCAACATTAGGGAACCATGGATGGCAGGTGAAATTGAGAGATTAGCTAAGAGGAAAAAGGAAGCATACATAAGGTCTAGATGATCGAAAACAGACAAAGCTTTAGAAAAATATCGGGAAACTAGGACCACTCTGAAATAAGGAATTAAGAAGGCTAAAAGGGGTCACGAAATATCTTTAGCAAACAGGGTTAAGGAAAATTCCAAAGCCCTTTTTTCATATATAAGGAGCAAGAGGGTAACTAGGGAAAGGGTTGGCCCACTCAGGGACAAAGGAGGAAAGATATGGGTGGAGTCAGAAAACATGGACGGATGTTGAGGTTAGGGATAGATGCTCAATTACTCTAGGTCAAGTTGGTATAAGGAGGGAGGAAGTGTTGGGTATTCTAAATGGCATTAAGGAGGACAAATCCCCAGGTCTGAATAGGATCTATCCCAGGTTACTGAGGGAAGCAAGATAGGAAATAACTGGGGGCTTAACAGACATTTTTGCAGCATCCTTGGACATGGGGGAGGTCCAGAGGACTGCAGAATTGCTAATGTTGTCCCCTTGTTTAAGAAGGGTAGCAAGAATAATTCTTCGACCGGAAGAGATTGAAGTCCTGAGTAGGCGTCTCAACTTCTGCCCCACCACCAAAATGGACCCGTTGGTTCTGGCAGCAGACACAGAGGAGTTCATCAGACGAATGAGACTCCCGGAATTCTTTCAAGGTGCCAGCAGTGATCCCAATGAGCCCACTAATGAACTAGAACAGTCATCACAGGGATCTGTAGAGGAGCGATCAAAGAAGGTGTCAACTTGGACCCCACTGGAGGACCGCTGCCTTGGGCTTGACATGTATGCTCAAACCATCAGGAAATATATAAATGCCAGATTCATCAGCTGTACCCACAAGGTAGAGCAAAACATCACCTGTTCACAGCGCAATGCCATCCAGGCTCTTAAAACCAATCACAACATTGTCATCAAACCAGCAGATAAAGGAGGAACCATTGTCATTCAGAATAGAACAGATTACTGCAAGGAAGTGTACCGACAACTGAACAACCAGGAACACTACAGGCAACTACCAGCTGATCCAACCAAAGAACACACCCAAGAATTAAACACACACTGATCAGAACTTTGGATCCAGTCCTTCAAAGTTCCCTACGCGCCCTCATCCTACGTGCATGTGAGACTGTGGGAGTGTGTGTCTCTTCTACTGCTTTTCAAAGGTACACAAAAGCCAACACATCGGGACGTCCCATCGTGTTGGGCAATGGGACCCTATGTGAGAATCTCTCTGGCTATGTGGAAGGCATCTTGAAACCTATTGTACAGGGGATCTCCAGCTTCTGTCACGACACTACAGATTTCTTACAGAAACTCAGCACCCATGGACCAGTTGAACCAGGAACATTCCTCGTCACAATGGACGTTTCTGCATTCTACAAGCATCCCCCACAAGGATGGCATCGTGGCAAGAGCCTCAGTACTCAACACCAACAACTGCCAATCGCCAAACACCATCCTACAACTCATCCGCTTTATCCTCGATCACAACGTATTCACCTTTGACAACCAGTTCTTCATCCAGACACACAGAACAGACATGGGGACCAAATTTGCACCCCAATATGCCAACATTTTTATGCACAGGTTCGAACAAGACTTCTTCTCTATGCAGGATCTCCAACCAACATTGTACACCAGGTACAGTGACGACATTTTCTTCCTCTGGACCCATGGTGAGGAGTCACTGATAAAACTACACAGTGACAGCAACAAATTTCATCCTACCATCAAACTCACCATGGACAACTCTCGACTATCTGACTCATTCTTGGACACGTGGGTCTCCATCAAGGATGGACATCTCAGCACCACACTCTACCGCAAACCCATAGACAACCTCACAATGCTACACTTCTCCAGCTTCCACCTAAAACATATTAAAACAGCCATCCCCTATGGACAAGCCCTACGCATACACCGGATCTGCTCAGATGAGGAGAAACGTGACGGACACCTAGAAATACTCAAGGATGCCCTCACAAGAACGGGGTACGATGCTCAACTCATCAACCGCCAGTTCAGAGTTGCCACAGCAAGGAACCGTAATGACCTCCTCAGGAGACAGACATATGCTGCAACTGACAAGATACCCATCGTTGTTCAGTACTTCCCAGGGGCTGAAAAATTATGCCATGTTCTTCGTGACCTGCAACACATTATCAATGAGGATGAGCACCTCACCAAGACCTTCCCCACACCTCCACTACTTGCCTTTAAACAACCGCCAAACCTCAAACAGATTGTTGTTCGTAGCAAGCTGCCCGGCTCTCAGGACAACTCCATACAACCCTGTCACGGTAGACGCTGCAAGAAGTGTCAGAGTGTGGACATAGACACCACCATTACGCGTGGGGACATCTCCCACCTTGTATGTGGCAGGTACCCCACCCTCCTCTAGCTTATCTCTCCACACTTCAGGCTCACTGCCTTTATTCCTGATGAAGGGCTTTTGCCCGAAACGCCGATTTCGAAGCTACTTGGATGCTGCCTGAACTGCTGTGCTCTTCCAGCACCACTAATCAGAGTCTGGTTTCCAGCATCTGCAGTCATTGTTTTTACCTCACTCATGTGACTCAGTCAACGTTGTCTATCTTATACGTTGCAGGCAAGGATGCCCGGAGCTGAAAATGTGTTACTGGAAAAGCGCAGCAGGTCAGGCAGCATCCAAGGAGCAGGAGAATCGACGTTTCGGGCATGAGCCCTTCTTCAGGCTCATGCCCGAAACGTCGATTCTCCTGCTCCTTGGATGCTGCCTGACCTGCTGCGCTTTTCCAGTAACACATTTTCAGCTCTGATCTCCAGCATCTGCAGTCCTCACTTTCTCCTAAAGGATGCCCGAAGGCATGGTACATTGGGGAAACCGAGCAAAGGCTACGACAACGGATGAATGGGCACCGCACAACAATCAACAGACAGGAGCGTTCCCTCCCAGGTGGGGAACACTTCAGTGGTCCAGGACATTCAGCCTTGTACCTTCGGGTGACCATCCTCCAAGATGGACTTCGGACAGGCAGCAGGGAAAAATGGCCGAGCAGAGGCTGATAGCTAAGTTCGGTACCCATAGGGAGGGCCTCAACCGGGACCTTGGGTTCATGTCACATTACAGGTGGCTACTATTGCACTATACACACACACAGATACTCCTACACACACACACACAGGCACTCCTATACGCACAGACACCCACACACACCCTTACAGACACACACACTCCCACACTCACACATGCACCCCATCACAGACTTAAGACACTCTGCACTCACCACACACACACACACACATATACACTTTCTCACACTCTCAACCCCCACCCCAGACAGACAGACAGACACACACACACAAACATACAAAGACCCACATGCACACATATATTTTGTGGGGTGAATTTGTACTTGCAGAGTTACATTGTACTTTGCTCAAAAACTGCATGAATTTATGTAAAACTCCGTTATCTCACTTTTTAGATTAGCATCAATCTAAGCATCATGGCATAGACAGAGAACACAGGGGGCTAACACCTTCAACATATTGTCTAGCTATCACCATTGTTAACAGCTAACCTGAGAATGCAACTTTATTAAAAAAAGTTTTGTGATTTACACATGAAAGAAGTGAACTATCACTGTATTCTAACAGATGAAAGGCTTAATAGACAATCAATTTTTCAATGCATAATTTCAGTTACATCATACTAAAGTTTTGCTATAAATTCTGTGTTACGATTGAGCCCTCCACTATCACCTGACGAAGGTGCGTCGCTCCAAAAGCTAGTGTGCTTCCAATTAAACCCGTTGGATTATAACCTGGTGTTGTGTGATTTTTAACCAAGAATAATCTAGGCAACTATAGAGCAGTTAGTCTGATACCACTGGCAGGGAAGCTGCTGGAGAAGACACTGAGGGATAGGATCTATTTAAATTTGGAAGAAAAAGTGACAGGCAGCATGGTTTTGTGCAGGGAAGGTCATTTCTTACCAACTTATTAGAATTCTTTGAGGAAGTGACAAGTTGATTGATAAGCTAAGGGCTGTAGATGTCATATACATGGACTTCAGCAAGATGTTTGATTAGTTTTTCATGATAGGCTGATGGAGAAAGTGAAGTCGCATGGGGTCCAGTGTGTACTAGCTAGATGGATAGAGAACTGGCTGGGCAACATGAGACAGAGCAGTAGTGGTAGGGAGTTTCTCAAAATGGAGACCGTGTTACAGCTGTATAGGACTTTGACTCGGCCACATTTGGAATTCTGTGTACAGTTCTGTTCACCACATTACCAAAGGGTGTGGATGCTTCGGAGAGGGTGTAGAGGTGGTTCACCAGGATGTTGCCTGGTCTGGAGGGTGCCATCTATGAAGAGAGGTCGAGTAGATTAGGATTATTTTCATTAGAAAGACAGAGGTTGCTGGGGTCCTGACTGGGGTGTACAAAATTATGAGAGCTATAGACAGGGTGGATAGTAAGAAGTTTTTTCCCCAGACTGGGGAACTCAATTACTAGGGGTCACTAGTTCAAGTGAGAGCAGAAGAGTTTAAGGGAAATATATGTGAAAAGCTCTTTACACAGAGGGTGGTGGGTGCCTGGAATGTGTTGCCAATGAAAATGGTAGAAGCGGGCATGATAGTGACATTTAAGATGTATCTCATCAGATACATAAATGGGTAGGGAGCAGAGGGATACAGATCCTGAGAAAATAGGCAACAGGTTTAGATAGAGGATCTGGATAGGCACAGGCTTGGAGGGCTGAAGGCTCTGTTCCTGTGCTGTAATTTTCTTTGTTCTTTATTCCTCGGCCCAGTAATCAGGGGAACACTAAAATCTATTATAAAGGATGGGATAAATAGACACTTGGAGAAAAATGATCTGGTTAGGCATAATCAGTATGGTTTGCAATTGGAAATTGTGTTTGATGAACTTGTTGCAGTTTTTTTGAGGACGTTACAAAAAAACTTGATAAAGAGGATTGAAGGATGAAATGTGCTTAGATGTTCAAAAGATGTTTGATCAGATTCAAAGCTTTTGAGGGGCACAGACAGAGAGAAACTTTTTTTCCACATAGTAGGGGGGTCAATAGCCAGAGGCACAGTTTTAAGCTAAGGAACAAGACGTTAGGAAAGGATTTGAGGAAAACCTTTCACACAGAGGATGGTGACTATTTTGAACTCATTGCTAAAAAAGATGGTAGACACAGGTATTTAGATAAGCACTTGAAGCATCATGACATTGAAGGTGACAGATCAAGTGCTGGAAAACAGGAACCGTATAGATGAATGCTTAAAAATTCTATGACTAACTCCATGACTCTATTCCCACGGAAGGCTGGGTGGCTAATTAAAGCAAATGGGATAAGTGGCAATGGATTAATAGAGGTCATAGGTGGCAGGCATTAATGATTGGCTGACAGACAGTAAACAGACTAGGGAATAAATGTTATCAAATTTGTGTTGGCAGGCTGTGACTGGTGGGGTATGACATGGATCAGTGCTTTGGCCCCAGCTGTTCACAATAATCATCAATAATTTAGGGACAAATATAGTATCTCCCAATTTTCAGGTGACACAAAGCTGAGCAGGAATTTATGTCATGGGGAAGATGAAAAGACCTTCAGGAGGATTTGGACAGGCATCCTGACTGGACACAAACATGGCAGATGGAATATAATGTGGAAAATATGACATATCAGTTTTGGTAGGAGCAGATGATGTATGGAACATTTCTTAAATGGCAAAGGGTAGGAAACTGGAGATATAAAAGGGATCTAGGAGTCCTTGTTGATAAGTCAGAGAGATAACATGCAGGTGCAGCAACCTATTAGGAAGGCTAATAGAAATGACAGTCTTTATTGCAAGAGGATTTAAGTACAGGAGTAGTTAGGTCTTACTTCAACTGTCATGGAGCTTGGTCAGACCACAATTGATGTACGTATCCAGTTTTGGTCAAATGGAAAGATTTTAGTGAAAATATGGAATAAATAATAGATCGATTTAATGGGAAGCTACATAAATATAAAAAAGAGAGAAAGGAAGGAACAGAAGGATATATTTATGGGACTTGATGAAAAGAGCTGGAGATTCATGCCAAGTATAAACAATGGCATCGACATGTCAGTCCAAGTGAACAGTGTGCATTGTTCATTCTATGTACACTTGGAAAAGCTAAATTACCTGGATGGTTGGAGATCAGCTGTTGATAGGATGCTCCATTGTGATGTGAAGAGCCTAGAGTGACAAATAACCAGTGTTATAAAGCGCAATGATTTGAAAATCACTGGGCGCTCCAAATTTTAACAGGTATCCTCAGAAGTTATAGCAAAGAGTTGATTTTGAATTTGGAATATTTTTCAGTTTGTCATTCATATAAATTCAAATAGTCATTCTTAAATTCATTTTTAATCAGGAGTTAAGTTAATGACAACAAAAGATGATTATCCAAAGTCCCTGTGTTATTTACGCTTCAATCTGGAAATTCTTTATGGTGTAACACCATAAAAATCAAAGCTTCTTCTCATCATGACAATGATCACAACTCTAAAGTATTTAATGAACTCTTAACTTCAATGTGCATTTCCTAAAAACTGCTACTCCAGCCAAAAGATGACTGCGGATGTAAATTCAGCAACTGTGTGGACCCATGGAATGTCAACCAGGACAAAATCAGAGAAGTTTTAGAAATTCAAAACAGAAAGACTAAGAGGGTGGAGATCATAAGAAGTTGAAAACTGCCCCTGCTCACTTACTCACCCACTCAGCAGGGAGCCAGCAACTTCAGACCTGTTTGTGGTATACCCTTCCAGGGATATATTAAAATAAAGTTAAAAAACAAATGCAAGTCCAGGTCTTTATTAACTTTTATTGTCATCTGCTATCAGTTACTAAAAAATTCCCAAGCTTGTGGCCTCCCACTATAGTTTCTGCTGCTTTGTGCGCCTTAGTGACTGAATACTCTCCTTGACTAACCAGTTGTTGTTCAATCTTCTCAGAGTCCTTCTTTTTGACCAGAATAAATTTTTGCTGAGCATTACAAAACAACTGCTTAAATACTTGCTAGATGAACTAATCATCCCCTCGGTCTATTTTCTCAGCCTCCTTCAAACCTGCATAATTCTGTTTTTCAGTGGTAGCAGCAACTCGAAGGGCGGGAGCTTGGACCAGGGGACTGCTGGGAGCAGTGAGTCACTGATTTGAATTTTAAAAACTTACCTCGAGCGCGGGCGTCCTCCATTTCTGTTTTTCAGCGGCAGCAGCAACTCGAAGGGCGGGAGCTTGGACCAGGGACCTGCTGGGAGTGGTGAGTCACTGATTTGAACTTGTATCTTTTAAATCAGAGAGCAGAGATTTCTGGGAAAGGAGGGACTTCTTTTTATTTCCATCTAGCTACATAAGCTGAACACATGGCTGCAAGGATGGTGCAGGAAGGAGGGCTTCAGGTACTTGGATAATTAGGGGCCATTTTGGGGAAAGTCTACAAACAGGAAGGTCTTCACTTGAACCAGAAGGGTACTAATATCCTGGGTGGGAAATTTGGTGGTGCTATTTAGGTGGTTTTAAACTAGTTCAGCAGGGGGATGGGAACCTGAGGTGTCGTTGCAGTGCACAGGAGGATGAGAGTAGGTAGTGCAGGGACAGGATTTCAGGGTCACAGGAAGGTGCTGGCAGACAGCGAAGTGGTTTGAAGTGTGTCTACTTCAATGCCAGAGGTATCCAAAATAAGGTAGAAGAGCTTGCAGCATGGATACATACCTGGGACGTTGATGTTGTGGCCATTTCGGAGACATGGATAGAGCAGGGTGAGGAATGGATGTTGCATGTTCCAGGGTTTAGATCTTTCATTGAGAACAGGCAAGGTGGTAAAGGAGGAGGAGGAGGAGGTGTGGCCTTGTTAGTCAAGGACAGTATAACACTGGCTGAAAGAACTTTTGACGAGGACTCGTCTACTGAGGTAGTATGGGCTGAGGTTAGAAACAGGAGAGAAGAGGTCACACTGCTTAGAGATTTTTATAGGCCTCCGCAGAGTTCCAGGGAGGTGGAGGAGAGGATTGGCAAAATTATTCTGGATAGGAGTAAAAGGAACAGGATGGTAATTATGGGGGACTTAAACTTCCCCAACATTGACTGGAAATGCTATAACTCTAATACGTTAGATGGATCAGTTTTTGTCCAATGTGTACAGGAGGGTTTCCTGACACAGTACATCGAAGGACCGACAAGCAGGGAGGCCACACTGGATCTGGTGCTTGGTAATGAACCAGGCCAGGTGTTTGATTTAGTTGTAGGCAAGCACTTCGGAGATAGTGATCAGAATTCAGTTACGTTTAGTTTAGCGATGAAAAGGAATAGGTACGTGCCACAGGTCAAGAGTTATTGATGGGGCAAGGGCAATTATAATGCGATTAGGCAAGAATTAGGATGGATAGAATGGGGTAACAAAATGCAGGGGATGCAGACAACGGAAATGTGGAGCTGGTTTAAGGAACAGATATTGCATATTCTTGATAGGTATGTCCCTGTGAGGCAGGGAGGATGTAAGAAGGTAAGGGAACCGTGGTTTACTACAGAAGTTGCACCTCTTGTTAAGCAGAAGAAGAAGGCTTATGTATTGATAAGGCAAGATGGTTCAGATGAGGCTACAAAGAGTTACGAATCAGCTAGGAAGCATTTAAAGAGAGAGTTAAGAAGAGCAAAGAGAGGACACGAGGAGTCTTTAGCAAATAGAATAAAGGAGAATCCTAAAGCTTTCTGTAAGTATGCGAAGAATAAAAGGATGACTAGGGTAGGAAGAGGGCCAGTCAAAGACAGAAGTGGGAAGTTGCGTGTGGAGATCGGAGAGGTGCTAAACGAACATTCCTCATCGGTGTTCGCTCAGGAAAAGGAGAATATTGTAGAGAAGAATGAGGTACAAGATATTAGACTGGAAAGGATCGAGGTTAGTTACGAACAGGTGTTATCAATTCTAGAAGGAGTGAAAGTAGACAAGTGCCTTGGGCCGGATGGGATTTATCAGAGGATTCTCTGGGAAGCTAGAGAGGAGATAGCAGAGCCTTTGGCTTTGATATTTCAGTCGTCATTGTCTACAAGTTTAGTACCAGAGGACTGGAGGATTGCAAATGTTGTGGCCTTATAATCATCTAGCAAGCAACAATTTGATTTCAGCTAGTCAACATGGTTTCGTCAAGGGCAGGTCGTGTTTCACAAACCTCGGAGTTTTTTGAGAAGGTGACCAAGCGTGTAGATGAAAATAGGGCAGTTGACATGGTATACATGGACTTCAGTAAACCCTTTAATAAGGTTCCACATGGTAGGCTGTTGGAGAAAATGCAGAGGCATGGAATGGAGGTTGATTTAGCAGTTTGGATTAGAAACTGGCTTTCTGAAAGAAGGCAGCGAATGGTGGTTGATGGAAAATATTCAGCCTGGAGTCTGGTTACTAGTGGTTTGCCACAAGGATCTGTTTTGGGACCACTGCTATTTGTCATTTTTATAAATGACTTAGACACAGGCGTAGGTGGATGGATTAGTAAATTTGCAGATGACACTAAAGTCGGTGAAGTAGAGGGCAGTTTGGAAGAATGTTACAAGTTGCAGGGAGACTTGGATAACTGCAGAATTGGGCTGAGAGGTGGCAAATGAAGTTCAATGCAGCTAAATGTGAGGTGATACACTTTGGGAAGAATAACAGGAAAGCAGAGTACTGGGTCAATGGAAAGATTCTTGGTAGTGTAGAAGTGCAGAGGCATCTTGGAGTCCATGTACATAGATCCCTGAAAGTTGCCACCCAGGTTGATAGTACTGTTAAAAGGCACACAGTGTGTTAGGTTTCATTGGGAGAGGGATTGAGTTCCGGAGCTGCAATATCATGCTGCAACTGTACAAAACGCTAGTGCGGCCACACTAGGAATATTGTGTATAGCTTTGGTCGCCATATTTTGGGAAGGATGTGGAAGCACTGGGAAAGGTGCAAAGGAAATTTACCAGGATGTTGCCTGGTCTGGAGGGAAGGTCTTATGAGGAAAGGCTGAGAGACTTGGGTCTGTTCTCATTGGAAAGGCGGTGGCTAAGAGGGGATTTGATAGAGACATACAAGATGATCAGAGGGTTAGATAGGGTAGACAGTGAAAGTCTTTTTCCTAGGTTGATGACGTCAGCTTGTACAAGGGGCATATCTACAAATTGAGGGGTGATAGATTTAAGACAGATGTTAGAGGCAGGTTCTTTACTCAGAGAGTGGTAAGGGCATGGAATGCCCTAACTGCCAATGTAGTCAACTCAGTCACATTAGGGCGATTTAAACAATTCTTGGATAAGCAAATGGATGATGATGGGATAGTGTAGGGGGAATGAGCTGAGAATAGTTCACAGGTCAGCTCGACAATGAGGGCCGATGGGCCTGTTCTGCGCTGTATTGTTCTATGTTCTAATTACTTTATATAGGTTGAGGTCATTGGGTGTTGCCCTAGTGGGAGGAAGTCACTAATGAGGTACATGTATGAATATTCTGGAAGAGGAAACTAAATGAAATATTTCCAAGTTTGCTGAAGACTCAAAACTGGACAGAAAAGTGGGTTATAAGGAGGATGCAAAGAGGCTTCAAAATGATTTAAACAAATTAGTGGTGGGCAAGCACATGGTGGATGCAGTACAGTGTGGCTAAATGTGAAGATGCACACCAGAGTGAAAAACACAAAGGTAAAGTATTATTTAAATGGTGATTTATTGGGAACTGTGGATGCACAAAGGGATTTGGGCGCCCTTGTACACCGGTCAATCAAAGCAGACATGTAGGTGCAGCAATCAATTGGTATATTGGTCTTGACTGGAACAGGATTTGAGTCTAGGAGGAGGGATGTCTTACAGTTTTGATCTCCCCACTGAAGAAAGGATATACATGCCGTAGAGGGAGTGCAGTGGAGGTTCACTAGGCTGATACCAGGGCTGGCAGGATAGTCATATGTAGAGAAATCAGTTGGACTCACCCTGCATTCACTACAGCTTAGAAGGATGAGGGGAGATTTGAAATGGAAAGGATTCTAACAAGGCTGGACAGACTAGATGTCGGGAATATGTTTTCGTGGGTTGGGGAGTCTAGAAGCAGGGATGCAATTTCAAGATATGGGATAGGTCAGATAGGACTGAATGAGGACAAAGTTCTTCACAGGGTAGTGAACCTGTGACATTATGAACTAAAATAGCTGAATAGGCTGGGTCATTGAGGATATTCATACAGACTTTCTCCATTTAAAATATGTTCAGCTCTTTTATTTTTCCTGCCAAAGTATGTAACCCCACATTATATTCTATCTGCTAAGTTTTTCCCACTTATTTAACCTGTCTATATTCATCTCCGGATTCTGCACGTCACCCTCACTACTTGCCTTCCCACCTATTTTTGTGTTATCCATAAAACTACAGTACATTGACTTCCCTCATCGAAGTTGGCATCTTAGGTTGACACAATGAATAGTACTGCTGTCTCACAGCACTAGGAACCCAGATTCAATCCCAGCCTCAGGTGACTGTCTGTGTAGCATGTGCATGTTCTCTCCATATCCGTGGGTTTCCTCTGCGTGCTCCGGCATCTTCCCACGGTCCAAAGATAAGCAGATTAGGTCGATTAGTCATGCTCAATTGTCTGTAGTATACTGGTGTGTGCAGGCTAGGTGGGTTAGCCATAGGAAATGTGGAGTTAAGGGAATAGGGTGGGGTCTCTGTCCAGGTGATAGGAGAATAGGTGCAGACTCAATGGGCCAAATGGCCTCTTTCTGCACTGTAGGGATTCTATGATTCTATTAAGGCATTAAAATGCATTGGAAATAATTGTGGCCCCAGTAGCGATCTCTGTGGCACTCCACAAGGTACAGGTTGTCATCCTGAAAATGTGCTCCCACCTCTTTACTGCAATTGCGTTTTCTATTTTAGTTACTCATCCATCCTTGCCAATATAATGCCATTATATGGACTCTTATGTTATTAAGTGCCTAATGCATGATACCTTCTCATATATCTTTTGGAAATTCAGATATACCTACTGGTTCTTTTTTCTCCAATTCACTCATGAGACATGGGCATCTTTGGCTGGCCAGCATTTATTGGTTATTCCTAGCTGACTTTGCAATATGTGGCTTGCTCGGTCATTTCAGAGGACAGTTGAGAGTCTACTACATTGCTGAGAGTCTGAAATCATATGTAGGCCATACCAAGTGAGGATAGCATACTCCTTTCCCTGATGGACATTAGTGAACCAGATGGGTTTTTCTGACAATCAGCAATGATTTCATGGTCATCAGAAGATGCTTAATTCCAGATCTGTTTTTAGTGAACTCAAATTCAATCTGCCAGTGGGATTCAAACACGTGTCCTCAGAATATAGCTGAATTCCTGGATCAATAATCTAGAAATACCCTTTTATTTATCCCACCTGTCACCTCCACAAAGAATTCTAAGATTTGTCAGCCATGCTTTTCCTTTTATAAAGTCATGGTGACTCTACTTTGATTCATTAAGCAATTCTAAATGCTCTGTTATTACATTTTTATAATAGACTTTAACAACAACAGATTTTAACTTAACTGGCCTATGGTTATCAGTTTCTCACCTCCCTCTCATTTTGAATAACTGTGAGACATTGGCAATTTTCCAATCCTCTGGGACACTTTCAGAATCTAAGGACTCTTGGAAGGTTGTTACCAGTGCATCCAATATCTCTGTCATTATTTCCTTTAAAATCTTAGGATGCAACACAAGTTTCAGGGTACTCAGCAACTTTAGCCCCATTCATTTCCTTAGTACATTCTCTTTAGTGATAGTGTATTTATTCGCAAACCCCACATCCCCTTTGATTATTTTGTATTTTACGAATGCTATTAATGTCCTCCACTTAATAAATGTTGCAAAGTATTCATTCAATTCCTTTGCCATTTCCTAATTCCCAATTATTATTTCCCCAGGCTCATTCTCTAAGGGTGAAAGTGAGGACTGCAGATGCTGGAGATTAGAGTTGAGAGGCTTATACTGACTTTGGCCCCTCTTTTTATACGGTTAACAAAACTTTTACTTTCCATTGTTATATTACGTGCTATTTTACTGTCATCGTTTCGTTCTTCCTTTATTTTGGTTGGGTCATTTTTTGTTGGTTTATAAAATGTTGCCAATCCTCTTGTCTGAGTCAGAGTTAAACAGCACAGAAACAAACCCTTTGGTTCAACTCATTTATGCAAACCAGATAGCCTAAATTGATCTAGTCCCATTTGCCAGCATGTGACCCATTTCCCTCTAAACCCTTCCTATTATGTCCAAATGCCTTTGGAATGGTGTAATAGTACCTGCCTCCACCACCTCTTCTGGCAGCTTGTTCCAGATGCAAACCACCCTCTGTGTGGAAAAAGTTGCCCCTCAGGTCCATTTTAAAACTTAACCCTCTCATTTTAAAACCTATGCCCACTAGTTTTGGATTCCTCTACCCTGGGATATTCACCCTATCCATGCCCCTTATGATTTCAAATAACTCTAGAAGGTTACCTCTCAGCCTCTGAAACTCCAGGGAAAGAAGCCTTTTGTCTTTTTTTTCCACAAATTTATTATCTTTAACATCCTTGGGTATCTGTGGTTGGTTTATACCCTTCCTAGAATCATTCTTCCTTACTGAAATGTATTGTTACTGAGTGAGGCACAAACAATTTTCTTAAAAGTTTTCTATAGTTCCTCAACCATCTTTTTCTTTCACAGTCCACTCCAGCCAGGGGAGGAATGGTGCTAAATCAAATAACTAGACTGTAAAAAGAGCTTTAAGGAGGGGACAGTTCAGGAGGGGAAAATGTAAGCTTACAAGTCAAAAAGGACATGGTGGAACTGCAGGGCAGCTGCTTCGATAATGATAACTGACTTCTAACTTGACTGCATCTGCTGCTAAAACCTTCATCCATACCTTCACTGTCAGACTTGACAATTGCAATGGATCCTTGGCGAAACTCTCATTGTGCAGACATTTCAGGCCATCCAATTCCACCTGTCATCCAGTGTCATTCACTTACTATTCCTCTCCTTACAGACTAATACTAATTGTTGATGCTAGCCATGATCTGCACTGGTGATTCTCATACGAAATCAGAAAGGCTGCGGCTTGGCACCCACCCCAGAGAGTTGAGCACACAATCTGGGCTAATTCCAGTGAGTACTGAGATTGCATTCAGCTATCAGAAATGCAATGTATGCAATGTATCCCATGAGACGTTAACAAAACCTTTCTTATATTAATAGTAAAAAGAAAGTCAATTTCAAAAACAAGATGGTGCCCACTTTATTGCAAACCTGTCAATTTTGCCTAAAAAGCAGGAAAAAAGTCAATTAAAGATGACAACATTTCTGCAAGTACACTTCCAGGATTTCACAAATGACAGGATAAGGTTTACTCACCATTGTGTGGCGTGCGTGGTTGAGAAGCTGAGGCAGTGTGACGCAAGAGGAAGGGTATCACAGCTGATTGTGATGGCTGACCTGAGAGATCACACAACTATGTTTAGTGTGTGCATTAGAAAGCTTTGCAAAACAATATACAGTATATTAAAGTTGAAAAGTTATGGCCAAATAGTTCAGATGGAGTTAAAAGTTAGTTTCTCAATATTCCCTGTCTTCCTACATGTAAAGTGCCCACCTTCAGCTTGATTTGCAAGATTGGCATTAAGAAATAAGCATACAAGAGCAATGATTTTCTGAATTTCTCTCAAGTATGTAATAATAGTAACTGTGGTGTAGTGGCAATCTGCCTATCTCTGGGACAGAGTTCCACCAACCCTAGAGGTGTGCCATCACAGATTAAACCTCTCTGCCTCAGTATTTTCCAATATTCTGTTCAGAGCAAGTATGACTTGAACCTGAGCTTCCTGGCCCAGAAGGAGGGTGACTACCACTGTGCCACAAGAGCCCCCTAAAACCTCCCTGCCGAAAAGGAAAACAAATTAATTCACCTCTAGGCTACTGACGCAGGGCTGACATTAAAGGAGTGACCATGTTAGTTTATTTAGGCGACCCAACAATATCATATGTCAGCGCAGACAAATGAGCTAGTAACAAGTGAGAGCAAAGTTAATTCTGCAGAGGCAAATATCTAGGTGAAATGGCTTGGAATCAAAGATAGTCTTGTAAATAATAGTAAGCCAAAAGAAAATGCCATTGATGTTGAAAATCTGAAATAAGACCATCAGCCTGCTGAAAGATCAGCTGCCTGATAGAGTTACATACCATGAAACAGACCTTTCGGCCCAACTATGGACTCTCAGGGGAATGTAGCACAAACAGTCAAGTTTCTGGTATCGAGACAGGATCTAATGTAATGAGGGTACGTCGGGTTCCAAGTGATTGATTGTGATAGGGAACTCTCTAGTCAGAGGTACTGATAGATGTTTCTGTGGCCAGCAGCAAAAAGTCAGAATGATGTGTTGCCTCCCTGGTGCCAAGATCAATGATATCTCAGAGAGGTTGGAGAATGTTATCAAAGGGGAGAGAGACCAGTAGGAAGTCATTGTACCATATTGGAACGAACCACATAGGAAGGGAAAAGGATGAGATTCTGAAGGAAGAATACAAAAAGTTAGGCAGGAATTTTTAAAAAAAAGCCCTCGAGGGTAGTAATATCTGGATTACTCCCGGTGCTGCAAGGTAGTGAGGGTAGGAATAGGAGAATAGAGCAAATGAATGCGTGGCTTAGGAGCTGGTGCAGGGGAGAAGGGTTTACATTTTTGGATCATTGGAATCTGTTCTGGGGTAGAAGTGACCTGTACAAGAAGGATGGATTGTACCTCAATTGGAAGGGGACTAGTATACGAGCAGGGAGCTTTGCCAGAGCTGCTCAGGAGGATTTACAGAGGAACCTTGATTATCCGAATATCAATTATCTGAATTTCGGATTATCCGAAGATGATCTCAAGGTCCCGCAAAAACATTACATCAAAGAGGTAAATGTATTCGGATTACCTGTACTGAAGAACATGTGAAAATGCTGGCAAAAACAAGGAAAGACAGGCACCTCGAACAACAGCTACTGGATTTTTTTTAGATAAGTGTTAGTTACACAGCCGTTTGCAAAAATAAGTGCTTTTCAAGATATTCCTGTCATTTTGCCAGGCCGTTCATGAAAAAAACGGTTGAGAAAGTGCGAAGCGGTGCTTCTGTCTTTTTATCACAACAGTGAGTTCACAGAAACTGACAAATACTCTTGTGATCATACAAGCTGTTCGGGACCTTGGTTAACGCTGGGATTTCATATATTTTTGTGATGGTAAGGGTTTAGTTCTTCTCAGTTTAACCTGGAATTTGCAGAATGCAAAGATTAGTTTGTTTAAATAGCAGATTCATTGAAATTATAGACTTAAAACTCTCTTGTAGAGCACAGCATTAGATCAGTATGGCTTCCCTTGTTTAAGGTCAAATCAATTATCCAAATAATCAACTGCGCGAATGAAATAGTGCCCACCCATCTCATTCAGATAATTGAGGTTCCTCTGTAAACCAGTATGGTGGGGAGAAGGGACCCAGGGAAATAATGAGGAAAGAGATTGTTCTGAGAGTGGTACAGTCGGGAAAGAGAGTGAGTCAAACAGTCAGGGCAGGCAGGAAGAAGGTAGGACAAATAAATTAAACAGCATTTCCTTCAATGCAAGAGGCCTAACAGGGAAGGCAGATGAACGCAGGGAATAGTTAAGGACATGGAACTGGGATATTATAGCAATTACAGAAATGTGGCTCAGGGATGGACAGGACTAGCAGCTTAATATTCCAGGACACAAATGCTACACAAAGGGTAGCAAGGGGTGCAAGACAGGAGGGGGAGTGGTGTTTTTGATAAAGGATTGCCTTACTGCTGTACTTAGGGAGGATATTCCTGGGACTACATCCAGAAAAGGTATTTAGGTAGAAATAAGAAATAAGAAAGGGATGATCATCTTACTGGGATTGTATTATAGACCCCCTATAGGCAGCAGGAAATTGAGAAACAAATTTGTAAGGAGATTTCAGTTATCTAAAAGAATAATAAAGTGGTTATGGTAGGAGATTTTAACTTTCAAAACATAGCATTATAAAGATGAAGGCATGTATTGTACCTTTAAGAGAGGGTGAAAGCTGAAAAGCAGGCAAACACTGGTCATAAGATGGACTAGCAGGCACAAAGTGTACTAGACAATTTGAAGGTGTAACATTTGGGCTGTAACCTAGATATATGAGTTGTTTTTGCAACAGTTTGAATTTAACCAGTTTAAATTATGCCTCAAGATATTAAAACCCAATCGAATTTGAATTTTATTGTTTTGACAACATTGAACCAATGAGATGATCCGATGTTTGGGTTTATTAAAAAAAAAGCATTTTGGGCAGTTAGGCAGAGAAAAAAAAACACCTCCTGCCATCGAAAGACTGCTATTCAAAAACACTCACTAAAAAGGTAACTTTTCCATATGGAACATCTTTGCAGCAGAAGACTGAAGACGACCCAGGGAGTTCTACAAACAAGAGGAGGATTGACACCGGAGATGACAGCTGCTCTCTGGTTGTAAAAACTGATTGCTGTAAATTTAATAAGGGCTTTATCAGATCAGTCTATTGTTATAGAGTGGGAGGGAGATAACAAATCTTTAAGAGAAAGGAGACTTAGAGCTGTAAATAGCTGCTGTTTAATGTTCACTTTTGGAGTTAAAGAAGAAAATTGTTATTTCTTTCTTTAAATAGTGGAATTTGGGTAGTTCTCCGTCACTCATACTTTAACAGATTACAAAGCAAGGTGAGCTTTACTGTGTGTTTGGTTGAATTAATAGGAGGGTTTACTGTCATGTTCTAACAATAGATTGGGACTGCCATAGTGTTAAGGGTTTAGATGGAGAGTAATTTGTTAAGTGTGTACAAGAAAACATTTGGATTCGGTACGTGGATGTACCTATGAGACAAAGTGCAAACTTGACCTACTCATGGGAAATATGGCAGGGCAGGTCACTCAGGTGTCAATGGCGGAGCACATCGACATATGTCACAGGTGAGGTGTCAAAGACTGGAGGTTGCTAATATGGTACCACCATGTAAAAAAGGTGGTAAGGACAAGCCAGGGAACTATAGACCAGTGAACCTGATGTCAGTTGTGGGAAAGTTGTGGAGGGAACCCTGAGGGAAAGATTTACACGTACTTGGAAAGGGAAGGCCTGATTAGGGACAGTCAGCATGGCTTAGTGCATGGGAAATCATGTCTCACAAACTTGACTGAGATTTATGAAGAAGTAACAAAGAGGATTGATGAGGGCAGAGCAGTAGATGGAAATTATATGGACTTCAGTAAGGTGTTTGACAAGATTCTCCATGGGAGACTGGTTAGCAAGGTTAGATCTCATGGTTAGCAAGGTTAGATCTCATGGTTAGCAAGTTTAGATCTCATAGAATACATGGAGAACTAGCCATTTGGATACAGAACTGGCTGAAAGGTAGAAGACAGAGGGTGGTGGTGGAAGGTTGCTTTTTGGACTGGAGACTTTTGACCAGTGAAGTGCCACAGGACCCGTGCTGGGTCCTCCAGTTTTTGTCATTTATATAAATGATTTGGATGTGAACATAGGAGGTATAGTTAGTAAGTCTGCAGATGACAGCAAAATTGGAGGTGTAGTGGGCAGCGAAGGAGAGTACCTCAGAGTACAATGGGATCTTGATCAGATGGGCCAATGGGCTGAGGAGTGGCAGATCGAGTTTAATTTAGATAAATGTAAGGTGCTACATTTTGGAAAAGCAAATCAGAGCAGAACTTATACACTTAATGGTAAGGTCCTGGGGAGCATTGCTGAACAAAGAAACCTCGGAGTGCAGGTTCACAGTTCCTTGAAAGTAGAGTCACAGCTACATAGGATAGCGAAGGTGGCATTTGGTATGCTTTCCTTTATTGGTCAGAGTATTGAGTATAGGTCACGTTGCGTCTGTACAGGACATTGGTTAGGCCACTTTTGGAATATTGCAGACAATTGTGGTCTCCCTCCTATTGGAATGATCTTGTGAAACTTGAAAGGGTGCAGAAAAGATTTGCAAGGATGTTGCCAGGGTTGGATGGTTTGAGCTATAGGGAGAGGCTGAAGAAGCTGGAACTTTTCCCTGGAGTGTCAGAGGCTGAGGGGTGACCTTACAGAGATTTATAAAATTATGAGGGGCATGGATAGGATAAATAGACAAAGTCTCTTCCCTGGGGTCAGGCAGTCCAGAACTAGAAGGCAAAAGTTTAAGGTGAGAGGGGAAAGACATAAAAGGCACCTAAGGGGCAACCTTTTCACGCAGTGGGTGGTGCGCTTATGGAATGAACTGCCAAAGGAAGTGGTGGAGGCTGGTACAATTACAGCATTTAAAAGGTACCTGGATGGATATATAAATAAGAAGGGTTTAGAGGGACATGGGCCAAGTGCTGGCAAGTGGAACCAGATTCGGTTAGGATATCCGGTCAGCATGGACAAGTTTGACTGAAGGGTCTGTTTCTGTGCTGTACATCTGTATGACTCCATGCTGGGCAGGTTTTCTAACCTGAACTCATCCCATTAGCCTGTGTTTGTCCAATATCCTTCTAAACCTTTCCTATCAGAGTTTTTGCATGGAATTGGGTTTCCTCCAGATGCTCCAGTGTGCTCCCACTGTCCAATGATGTGCAGATTAGGTGGATTGGCCATGCTAAATTGCCCAGTGTCCAGGGATGTGTAGGTTAGGTGCATTAGTCATGCAAATGCATGATTCAGAAGATCATGTCAAAGGTGGACCTTTCAGTTCTGAAAGCATACAGGGATTCAACATGGGTGCTTTGCCAGGATTTGCAGTCTGGCCAAGGAAAACACAGAACAATGCTTTGTCTGTGATGTTCAGAGAGGAATTGCAATCACAGAATTGTTATAGTGCAGCAGGTAACCATTCAGCTCATTGTGCCTCAACTATTTTAGCCACCACTATAGATACCCTTGTTTTCATTAAAGGTTGCTGCTTTGCATCATGCAGATCTGAAGAGCCCACCCCTCCCTCCAGCAGAGACGGGCATGTTTGCACAAATGCCAGTTTGCTGTGCTTGACAAGTTCAGACAGTGTAGCATCAGCACCTGGAGATAAAGTCAAGTTTTGTTCAGTTCGCCATCCAAATGTCTCTTAAATGATGTAACTGTACCCACCTCTACCAATTCCACTGGCAACTCGTTCCATATATGTAGCACACTCTGTGTGAGAAGCTATCCCTCAGATCCCTTTTAAGTCTTTCCCCTCTCATCATAATCCTATGCCCTCTAGTTTTAGACTCCCCATCCTAGCAAAAAGACCTTGGCTATTCACTTTATATATGCCCCTCATGATTTTATAAACCCTCAGCCTCCTCTGCTCCAGGGAAAGAAGTCCCAGCCCATCCAGCTATTAACTGTAACTCAAACATTCCAGTCTCGGCAACATCCTTGAAAATCTTTTTGGCATCCTTTCCAGTTTAGTAACTTCCTTCCAAGAGCAAGGTGATCGAAATTGTACACAGTACTCCAACTTGGGCCTTACCAACATCTTGTACAGCTGTAACATGGCGCCCCACCTCCTGTACACAATGCTCTGACCGATAAAGCTAAATGTGCCAAACGTGTTCTTCATCACTCTGTCTACCTGTGATGCTACTTTGAAGAATTATGTATCTGCATCCCTAAGTCTCTCTGTTCGGCAACACTCTCCATGGCCCCACCATTTACTCTTTAAGTCCTACCCTGATTTGTCCTAATGAAAAGCAAAACCTCACATTTAGCTACACTAATCGCCACCTGCCATTCCTCAGCCCACTTGATCACGATCCCTTTGTACTCTTAGCCTTCGTCAATGTCCACAATACAGGTAAACAATCCTTTCGCCGAAATTCTGAAATCCAAAAAGCTCCAAAGTTTTTTTGTGAAGACTTTTTCTCATTAACAAGGTTATTTGGCCAAGTTAACTCAAGTTGACACCCATTCGATGCGTGCCACTCAGATACAACGTCTGGGGGCGTGGCCCAGCACTGGCTGGCCTCAATTCTCTCTCAAGGCCTGTTTTACTGAGTGAGTCTGCTCCTCTGGTAAGATTTTCAAAACTTTCGCCATCAAACTGTCACTTCTTCTGAAATTTGAAAAATTCTGAATTCCAAAAACCAGCTGCTCCCGAGTGTTTCAGATAAAGGATTGTGCACCTGCACCACCAATTTTGGTGTTATCCACAAACTTATCAACCACGCCTCCTACCAGGTTGTAAGTTTGCTCGCTCAACTGTTAGATTCGTTCTCAGGAGTTTTGTCACCATGCTCAGTAGTCTGGTGAAGCTACAGTGCGCATCATGCAACAATCGCCAGACAAGGATGTTCCCTCCCAGTTGGGGATCATTGTAGCGGTCAGGGGCATTTGGCCTTGGTGACTATCCTTCAAGGTGGACTTTGGGATATGCAATAATGCAAGGTGGCTGAGCAGAGGCTGATAGCAAAGTTCGGTACCCATGAGGATGGCCTCAGCCAGGACCCTGGGTTCATGTCACGCTGCAGGTGACCCACTACATTTTATCCTGTTCGGGAGCAGCGGAAGACAGAGTGGAGGTGACATGGAGATCAGGAGAGTGTGAGGAAGGTAAGGACTTGGTATATATTTGGGCAGCTGCTAAATCCGAGATACGACATGTGTAGTCTCTCCCTACCGCCCCCTCTCCTCTAAGCAGAAGAAGACGACTGTACAGTAAGGTTTTTGTTTTTACTTTTTCTTTTCTTACATATATTTAAGTGTATTGTTTGGTTTTAGTTAGTTGATACTAAGCTAAGGCTTACAATGGCAGGGAACCTCAGACCGGTGGCATGTGCTTCTTGCTTGATGTGGGAGCTCAGGAACGTGGTTGATGTTTCTGACTCTTACACTTGCAAGAATTGTATCCAGCTGCAGCTCTCGTTTGACCACATGACGGCTCTGGAGCTGTAGATGGACTTACTGTGGAGCATCCGCGATGCTGAGGAAGTCATGGATAGCATGTTTAGTGAACTGGTCACACCATATATTAGAAGTGCTGAGGGAGACAGTGAATAGATGACCAAAAGGCAGAAAAAGAGTAGGAAGGCAGTGCAGGTGTCCCTTGTGGTCATTTCCCTCCAAACGAGGTACACCGTTTTGGATACTGTTAGGGGTAGTGGCTCACCAGGGGATGGCAGTTGCCAAGATTATTGCACTGTGGCGGGCACTGCTGAGCAGAAGGGAAGGAAAAAGACCTGTAGGGCCATCGTCATAAGGGATTCGATTGTAAGGGGAGGAGGTAGGCGGCTTTGTGGGTGAAAACACACTTTGTGGGTGTGCTCGGGTCAGGGATGTCACTGATCGGCTGCAGAGCTTTCTAAAAGGGGAGGGTGAACAGCCAGTTGTCTGGGTATATAGAGGCACCAAAGATACAAATAAAAAATGAGATACGTCCTGAAAGGAAAATTCAAGAAGCTTGAAGAGCAGTTAAAAACTAGGACCTCAAAGGTATCGATCTCGGGATTACTACCAGTGCCACGCATAAACACACCCCATTCACACCTCATACACACAAACACGCCCCCTCTCATAGACACACGCGCACCCCCCCACACACACACACGGGCAGCCTCACACATGCCCACTCTCATTCACACACGCGCACACCCCCCTCATCATACACGCGCACACCCCCCTCTCATACACGCGCACAGCCCCCTCTCATACACGCGCACAGCCCCCTCTCATACACGCGCACAGCCCCCTCTCATACACGCGCACACCCCTCTCTCATACACACGCACACACCCCCCTCATACACATACCCCCCCATACACAGACAATCCCCCTCTCACACACACACACACACCTCTCAAACACACACACACACACCCCTCTCGTACACACACACACACACAGCCCCTCTCATACACACACACACAGCCCCCTCTCATACACACACACACCCCTCTCATACACACACACACACACCCCTCTCATACACACACACACACCCCTCTCATACACACACACACACACACCCCTCTCATACACACACACACACACACCCCTCTCATACACACACACACACACACCCCTCTCATACACACACACACACACACCCCTCTCATACACACACACACACACACACCCCTCTCATACACACACACACCCCTCTCATACACACACACACCCCTCTCATACACACACACACCCCTCTCATACACACACACACCCCTCTCATACACACACACACCCCTCTCATACACACACACACCCCTCTCATACACACACACACACCCACCCCTCTCGTACACACACACACACCCACCCCTCTCGTACACACACACACCCCGCTCTCATACACATACATACACACACACACCCCCCATTCTCATACACACATACACACCCCCCATTCTCATACACACATACACACCCCCCTCTCATACACACACACCCCCCTCTCATACACACACACCCCCCTCTCATACACACACACCCCCCTCTCATACACACACACCCCCCTCTCATACACACACACCCCTCTCATACACACACACCCCTCTCATATACACACACACACCCCCCCTCATACACACACACACCCCCCCTCATACACACACACCCCCACCCCCCTCGCATACACACACACCCCCACCCCCCTCTCATACACACACACCCCCACCCCCCTCTCATACACACACACCCCCACCCCCCTCTCATACACACACACCCCCACCCCCCTCTCATACACACACACCCCCACCCCCCTCTCATACACACACACATCCCCCTCTCATACACACACACATCCCCCTCTCATACACACACACATCCCCCTCTCATACACACACACACACCCACCCCTCTCATACACACACACACACCCCTCTCATACACACACACACCCCTCTCATACACACACACACCCCTCTCATACACACACACACCCCTCTCATACACACACACACCCCTCTCATACACACACACACCCCTCTCATACACACACACACACCCCTCTCATACACACACACACACCCCTCTCATAAACACACACACCCCCCTCTCATACACACACACACCCCCCTCTCATACACACACACACCCCCCTCTCATACACACACACACCCCCCTCTCATACACACACACACCCCCCTCTCATACATACACACACCCCCCACTCTCATACACACACACCCCCCTCTCATACACACACCCCCCTCTCATACACACAACCCCCTCTCATACACACACCCTCCTCTCATACACACACCCTCCTCTCATACACACACACCCCCCTCTCATACACACACACACACACCCCCCTCTCATACACACACACCCCCTCTCATACACGCACACACACCCCTCTCATACACACACACACCCCTCTCATACACACACACACCCCTCTCATACATACACACACCCCCCTCTCATACACACACACACACTCCCCTCTCATACACACACACACACACCCCTCTCATACACACACACCCCCCTCTCATACACACACCCCCCTCTCATACACACACACACACACACCCCCCTCTCATACACACACACACCCCCCTCTCATACACACACACACCCCCCTCTCTACACACACACACACCCCCCTCTCATACACACACACACCCCCCTCTCATACACACACACACACCCCTCTCATACACACACACCCCCCCTCTCATACACACACACCCCCTCTCATACACACACACACCCCCCTCTCATACACACACACACCCCCCTCTCATACACACACACACCCCCCTCTCATACACACACACACCCCCCTCTCATACACACACACACCCCCCTCTCATACACACACACACCCCCCTCTCATACACACACACACCCCCCTCTCATACACACACACACCCCCCTCTCATACACACACACCCCCCTCTCATACACACACACCCCCCTCTCATACACACACCCCCCCTCTCATACACACACACACCCCCCTCTCATACACACACACACACCCCCCTCTCATACACACACACACCCCTCTCATACACACACACACCCCCCTCTCATACACACACACACCCCCCTCTCATACACACACCCCCCCTCATACACACACCCCCCCCTCATATACACACACACCCCCCCTCTCATACACACACACACCCCCCCTCTCATACACGCACACACCCCCCCCTCTCATACACGCACACACCCCCCTCTCATACACGCACACACCCCTCTCATACACACCCCCCCCCATACACACCCCCCCCCATACACACACACCCCCCCTCTCATACACACACACACCCCCCCCTCTCATACACGCACACACCCCCCCTCTCATACACGCACACACCCCCCCTCTCATACACGCACACACCCCCCCTCTCATACACGCACACACCCCCCTCTCATACACACACACCCCCCTCTCATACACACACACACCCCTCTCATACACACACACACACACACGTCCCCCTCTCATACACGCACACGTCCCCCTCTCATACACGCACACACCCCCCTCTCATACACGCACACACCCCTCTCATACACACACACACACCCCTCTCATACACACACACACACACACGTCCCCCTCTCATACACGCACACGCCCCCCTCTCATGCACACACACACACCCACACCGCCTCTCATACACACACACGTCCCTCTCATACACACACACGTCCCTCTCTCATACACACAGACACACCCCCCTCTCATACACACACCCCCCCCCTCTCATACACACACACACACCCCTCCCATACACACACACCCCCCTCTCATACACACACCCCCCCCTCTCATACACACACACACAGCCCCCTCTCGTACACACACACACAGCCCCCTCTCGTACACACACACACAGCCCCCTCTCGTACACACACACACAGCCCCCTCTCGTACACACACACACAGCCCCCTCTCGTACACACACACACACCCCCCTCTCGTACACACACACACACCCCCCTCTCGTACACACACACACACCCCCCTCTCATACACACACACACACCCCCCTCTCATACACACACACACACCCCCCTCTCATACACACACACACCCCCCTCATACACACACACACCCCCCTCTCATACACACACACACCCCCCTCTCATACACACACACACCCCCCTCTCATATACACACACACACCCCCCTCTCATACACACACACACACCCCTCTCATACACACACACACCCCCCTCTCATACACACACACACCCCCCTCTCATACACACACACACCCCCCTCTCATACACACACACACCCCCCTCTCATACACACACACACACACTCCCCTCTCATACACACACACACACACCCCCCTCTCATACACACACACACACCCCCCTCTCATACACACACACACACACACCCCCCTCTCATACACACACACACACACCCCCCTCTCATACACACACACACACACCCCCCTCTCATACACACACACACCCCCCTCTCATACACACACACTCCCCCCTCTCATACACACACACACCCCCCTCTCATACACACACACACACACCCCCCTCTCATACACACACACACACCCCCCTCTCATACACACACACACACCCCCCTCTCATACACGCACACACCCCTCTCATACACACCCCCCCCCCCCATACACACACACCCCCCCCTCATACACGCACACACCCCCCCTCTCATACACGCACACACCCCCCCTCTCATACACGCACACACCCCCCCTCTCATACACGCACACACCCCCCCTCTCATACACGCACACACCCCTCTCATACACACACACGTCCCCCCCTCACACACGCACACGTCCCCCTCTCATACACGCACACGCCCCCCCTCTCATACACGCACACACCCCCCTCTCATACACGCACACACCCCTCTCATACACACACACACCCCCCTCTCATACACACACACACCCCCCTCTCATACACACACACACACCCCCCTCTCATACACACACACACCCCCCTCTCATACACACACACACCCCCCTCTCATACACACACACACCCCCCTCTCATACACACACACACCCCCCTCTCATACACACACACACCCCCCTCTCATACACACACACCCCCCCCTCTCATACACACACACCCCCCCCTCTCATACACACACACCCCCCCCTCTCATACACACACACACCCCCCTCTCATACACACACACACCCCCCTCTCATACACACACACACACCCCCCTCTCATACACACACACACACCCCCCTCTCATACACACACACACACCCCCCTCTCATACACACACACACACCCCCCTCTCATACACACACACACACCCCCCTCTCATACACACACACACACACACCCCCCTCTCATACACACACACACACACACACCCCTCTCATACACACCCCCCTCTCATACACACACACACACACCCCCCTCTCATACACACACACACACACCCCCCTCTCATACACACACACACACCCCCCTCTCATACACACACACCCCCCTCTCATACACACACACCCCCCTCTCATACACACACACACCCCCCTCTCATACACACACACACCCCCCTCTCATACACACACACCCCCCCTCTCATACACGCACACACCCCCCTCTCATACACACACACCCCCCTCTCATACACACACACACCCCTCTCATACACACACACACACACACGTCCCCCTCTCATACACGCACACGTCCCCCTCTCATACACGCACACACCCCCCTCTCATACACGCACACACCCCTCTCATACACACACACACACCCCTCTCATACACACACACACACACACGTCCCCCTCTCATACACGCACACGCCCCCCTCTCATGCACACACACACACCCACACCGCCTCTCATACACACACACGTCCCTCTCATACACACACACGTCCCTCTCTCATACACACAGACACACCCCCCTCTCATACACACACCCCCCCCCTCTCATACACACACACACACCCCTCCCATACACACACACCCCCCTCTCATACACACACCCCCCCCCTCTCATACACACACACACAGCCCCCTCTCGTACACACACACACAGCCCCCTCTCGTACACACACACACAGCCCCCTCTCGTACACACACACACAGCCCCCTCTCGTACACACACACACAGCCCCCTCTCGTACACACACACACACCCCCCTCTCGTACACACACACACACCCCCCTCTCGTACACACACACACACCCCCCTCTCATACACACACACACACCCCCCTCTCATACACACACACACACCCCCCTCTCATACACACACACACCCCCCTCATACACACACACACCCCCCTCTCATACACACACACACCCCCCTCTCATACACACACACACCCCCCTCTCATATACACACACACACCCCCCTCTCATACACACACACACACCCCTCTCATACACACACACACCCCCCTCTCATACACACACACACCCCCCTCTCATACACACACACACCCCCCTCTCATACACACACACACACACTCCCCTCTCATACACACACACACACACCCCCCTCTCATACACACACACACACCCCCCTCTCATACACACACACACACACACCCCCCTCTCATACACACACACACACACCCCCCTCTCATACACACACACACACACCCCCCTCTCATACACACACACTCCCCCCTCTCATACACACACACACCCCCCTCTCATACACACACACACCCCCCTCTCATACACACACACACACACCCCCCTCTCATACACACACACACACCCCCCTCTCATACACACACACACACCCCCCTCTCATACACGCACACACCCCTCTCATACACACCCCCCCCCCCCATACACACACACCCCCCCCTCATACACGCACACACCCCCCCTCTCATACACGCACACACCCCCCCTCTCATACACGCACACACCCCCCCTCTCATACACGCACACACCCCCCCTCTCATACACGCACACACCCCTCTCATACACACACACGTCCCCCCCTCACACACGCACACGTCCCCCTCTCATACACGCACACGCCCCCCCTCTCATACACGCACACACCCCCCTCTCATACACGCACACACCCCTCTCATACACACACACACCCCCCTCTCATACACACACACACCCCCCTCTCATACACACACACACACCCCCCTCTCATACACACACACACCCCCCTCTCATACACACACACACCCCCCTCTCATACACACACACACCCCCCTCTCATACACACACACACCCCCCTCTCATACACACACACCCCCCCCTCTCATACACACACACCCCCCCCTCTCATACACACACACCCCCCCCTCTCATACACACACACACCCCCCTCTCATACACACACACACCCCCCTCTCATACACACACACACACCCCCCTCTCATACACACACACACACCCCCCTCTCATACACACACACACACCCCCCTCTCATACACACACACACACCCCCCTCTCATACACACACACACACCCCCCTCTCATACACACACACACACACACACCCCCCTCTCATACACACACACACACACACACCCCTCTCATACACACCCCCCTCTCATACACACACACACACACCCCCCTCTCATACACACACACACACACCCCCCTCTCATACACACACACACACCCCCCTCTCATACACACACACCCCCCTCTCATACACACACACCCCCCTCTCATACACACACACACCCCCCTCTCATACACACACACACCCCCCTCTCATACACACACACCCCCCTCTCATGCACACACACCCCCCTCTCATGCACACACATACCTCCTCATGCACACACATACCCCCCTCATGCACACACATACCCCCCTCATGCACACACATACACACCCCCCTCTCATGCACACACATACACACCCCCCTCTCATGCACACACATACACACCCCCCTCTCATGCACACACATACACACCCCCCTCTCATGCACACACATACACACCCCCCTCTCATGCACTCACGCACACACCCCCTCCCATACACACACGCACACACCCCCTCCCATACACGCACACACCCCCTCCCATACACGCACACACCCCCTCCCATACACGCACACACCCCCTCCCATACACGCACACACCCCCTCCCATACACACACACACACACACACACACACACACACACACACACACACACACACACACACCCTGCTTTATTTCCCAAGAGGTCACCAAGTTTTGCTCCTTCTCTTGTAGGGCCATCTACATATTGATTGAGAAAGTTTTCCTGAACACACCTAACAATTCCTCCCTATGCAAGCACTTAATCCTATGGCAGTCCCAGTCTATGTTTGGAAAGTTAAAATCACATACAATTACAACCCTACTAAAGTTACAGCTATCTCCCTACATATTTGCTCCTCCATTTCTTGCTGCACTATATGCATCCCAATAGTCAATTGCATCAAAATGCAATTAGAATAACAACCATGTGCATCTAGAGAAAAATGTAGATAAAATATAGTCTACTGAAAGGAAACCAAGTTACAGCTAAGTCCTTATATGGAGTGCCATTTCTATAATAGTGCATGCAGAATGGATGGGAGGGAGTGACTACTTGAAAGATGTGTTTGTAATGAATGGGTGAATTTATAAAGGTCAATGAGTTTTATCTACGTACTTCAGACTCAACACAGACAGCAGGACGTACTCACAATAATGGCTGGTGTGGTGCACTGATGGTTGGTGGTGCCCATGCCCATTTTGTTGGGGCACCACATTTGGTGTATAAGCAGCTGTGCTGCTGCCTGTCCAAGTTGCTGTCGTATCTATGGAATGAAAACATAGCTTTAAGACTGTTGCAACTGAATTAAACATAAAAAGAATTACATCTTTCCATTAACTATTTCAATAAAACAATGATAGAATGTTCAAAGTTTCTTTCATAGGATGCGGGTGTTGCTGTCATGAGAATTGTCCCAGAAATGAAAAGCTTAACATAGGAGGAATGTTTGAGGACTCTGAGTCTCTACTTGATGGAGTTTAGAAGGATGAGGGGAGGTCTAATTGAAACTTACTGAATACTGAAGGCCCTGGACAGAGTGGATGTTGGCAAGGTGCTTCCAGTGGTAGGAGAGACTAGGACCTGAGGGCATAGCCTTAGAGTAAAGGGAAGACCTTTTAGAATGGAGAGAAGGAGAACTTCTTTCACCAGAAGAGCAGTGAATCTATGAAATTCAGTGCCACAGAAGGCTGTGGAGGCCAGGTCATTGAGATTTTTTAAAGACTGCAATAGGTTCTTGATTGTCAAGGGTTACGATGAGAAAGTGACAGAATGGGATTGAGAAACTTAACAGCCATGACTTAATGGGCTGAATGGCCTAATTTCTGCTCCTATGTCTTATGGTCAAGAGTCAACATTTGTTACTGAGCTCGAACTGCCTTCAAGGCCCTCAAGGTGAGCTGAAGTGTTGTAATCCATCTGCTGTAGGGAGTTGCAGGATTTTAATCCAATTACCATGTCAATGAAGAAACAGAGTTCCAAGTTGGAAGGTGCTTGGTTTGGAGGGAAACTTGTCAATGATTGCTCCCATGCATTGCCTGCCCTTATCCCTGTAAGTGGCAATGCGGTTTGAAAACTGTCAAAAGAGCCTTGGTGGGTTGCTCCAGTGCATCGTGCATGTAATTCGAACTGCTGCCACTGTGCTAGTGGTGGAGATAATGCATGTTTATGTTGGTGGTTGGGGTCGTGATCAAGCTATCGAGCAGCCGTCTAATACTTCCAGCTTCAGTCAAGGTTTCCACAGAACTGCTGGCAATAGTCAGATCAGGCAACATCTGATGAGAGGAACAGAACTAATACTCCAGATCAATATCCATTTGACAGAATTACAAAAGCCTTTCGACCTGAAATGCTAACTGCTTCTCTCTCCATGACTTGCCCTAAGCTGCTGTATGTTTCCAGTATTTTCTCTTTTCACTTAAAAGTGAAGGCCTGGATAAAACTCGACTCACTGCATCGTTTACGTTCTGTCAGTGGTTTTAAAATGTTCAAACAACTTCACGTGATCGGAAACACGTGTAAATCTGTTTCTGAAAGAATTAGATCATAATTAATAAATGGTCACATTTGTAATTCCAACATTCGATAGTAGGAGCTGGAGCTGGAGCTGGACGAACTTCAGATCATTCAGGAGGCAGAGGAGATTATTGAGAGTTACAGGGAGGTAGTTACTCCACAGTCATGTAAAGGTTGTAGATGGGTTACCGCCAGCGGTAAAAAAGGCTACCGGCAGGCAGTGCAGATATCTCCTATGGTGGCTGCCGTCAACAACAACTATACCATTTTGGATACATTTGGGTGAGTGGGGGAGGCTTACCAGGTAAGCAATGGGGCACAGGTCTCTGGCACAGAGTCTGCCCCTGTTACTCAGAGGGGAAGGGGGAAGAGGAGCAAAGCTTTAGTCATTGGGGACTCCGTAGTTAGGGGGGCAGATAGGAGGTTTTGTGGGAACAAGAGAGACTCATGATTGGTGTGTGCCAGGGTTCATGAGGTCTGTGATCCTATGGGATGCTTGAGGGTGAGGGGGAGCAGCCCAAAGTCGTGGTCCACACAGACATCAACGACATAGATAGAAAGGAAGGTGGGGATCTAAGACAGAAATTCAGGGAGTTACAACGAAATTCAGGGAGTTACAGTTAGAGCTAGAACAAACAGAGGTATTATCTCTGGTTTGTTGCCAGTACCACGTGCTAATGAAGCGAGGAATAGGGAGAGAGTGGAGCTGAACACATGGCTGCAGGGATGGTGCAGGAGGAAGGTTTCGGATTCTTGAACAATTGGAGCTCTATAAACAAGATGGTCTTCACCTGAACCAGAGAGGTACCAATATCCTAGGGGAGGGAAATTTGCTAATACTCTTCTGGTTGGGGGAGGGGGGTGTTTAAACTAACGTAGCAGGGGAATGGGAACCTGAATTGTAGTTCCAGTGTACAGGAGGTTGAGGGTAGTGAGGTCAGGGATAGGTTTATAAGGTCACGCGAGGGCATCAGCAATCAGGATGTCAGTTTGAAATGTGTGTACTTCAATGCCCCAGAAGCATCCAGAATAAGGTGAGTGAACTTGCAGCATGGGTTGGTACCTGGGATTTTGATGCTGTAGCCATTTCAGAGACATGGCTAGAGGAGGGGGGACAGAAATGGTTGTTGCAGATTCCGGGTTGTGGCATTGTTAATCAAGGGTAGTATTACAGCAGCTGAGATAACGTTTGAGGCCACTGAGGAAGTTTGGGCTAAGGTTAGAAACAGGAAAAGAGAGGTCACCCTGTTGGGAGTTTTCTATAGGCCTCCGAATTGTTCCAGGGATATAGAGGAAAGGATAGCTAAGATGATTCTCGAAAGAAGTGAGAGTAACAGGGTAGTTGTTATGGGGGACTTTAACTTCCCCAATATTGACTGGGAATACAATAGTTTAAGTAGTTTAGATGGGTCAGTTTTTGTTCCATGTGCGCAGGAGTGTTTTCTGGCACAGTATATAGACAGGCCAACAAGGGACAATGCCATGTTGGATTTGGTACTGGGGAATCAACCCAGCCAGGTGTTAGATTTGAAGGCAGATGAGCACTTTGGCAATAGTGACCACAATTTGGTTATGTTTAGAACAGCAATGGGCAGAAATAGGTATATACCACAGGGAAAGAGGTATAATTGGGGGAAAGGCAATTCTGATGTGATTAGGCAAGGTTTAGAATGCATAGGATGGGGAAGGCAACTGTAGGAATTGGACACAGTTGAAATGTGGAGCTTATTCAAGGAACAGCTACTGCGGGTCCTTGATAAGTATATACCTATCAGGCAGGGAGGTAGCTGTCGAGATTTGGAGCCATGGTTTACTAAAGAAGTTGAAGCTCTCGTCAAGAGGAAGAAGGCAGTTTCTGTGAGGATGAGGCATGAAGGCTCAGTTAGGGGTTTGAGGGTTATAAGTTAGCCAGAAAAGATCTAAAGAGAGGGCTAAGAAGAGCCAGGAGGAGACATGAGAAGTTGTTGGGTGATAGGATCCAAGGAAAATCCTAAGGCCTTCTATAAGTATATCAGGAATACAAGAATTACTAGAGTAAGAGTAAGATAAGGGCCCATCAAAGACAGTAGTGGAAAGTTGTGTGTGGAATCTGAAGACACAGGGGAAGCATTTAATGAATACTTTTCGTCAGTATTCACATTGCAAAAAGGTAACGTTAGTGAAAATATGGAGACACAGGCTACAATCTTCGATGGGATTGAAGTGACAAAGATGAGGTTTCAGCAATTTTGGAAGACCTGAAAATAGATAAGACCCCTGGGCCAGATGGGATTTATCCTCAAATTCTCTGGGAAGCCAGGGAGGAGACTGCAGAGCCTTTGGCTTTGATCTTTATGTCGTCATTGTTGACAGGACTAGTGCCAGAAGACTGGGGGATAGCAAATGTTCCCTTGTTTAAGAAAGTGAGTCGGGACAACCCTGGTAATTAGAGGCCAGTGAGCCTTACTTCGGTTGTGGGTGAGGTGCTGGAAAAGGTCATAAGAGTTAGGATTTATCATCATCTGGAAAGGAATAATTTGATTAGGGATAGTCTACACGGTTTTGCGAAGGATAGGTCGTGCCTCAATAACCATTGTGAGTTCTTCGAGACGGTGACAAAACAAATGGATGGTGGTAAAGCAGTTGATGTGGTGTATATGGACTTCAGTAAGGTTCCACACGGAAGGCTATTGCACAAAATATGGAGTTTTGAGATTGAAGGTGATTTAGTGGTTTGGATCAGAAATTGGCTAGCTGTAAGAAGACAGAGGGTGGTGGTTGATGGGAAATGTTCATCCTGGAGTTCAGTTACCAGTGGTGTGCCACAAGGATCTGTTTTGGGGCCACTGTTGTTTGTCATTTTTATAAGTGATCTGGATATGGACGTAGGAGGAGGAGTTAGCAAATTTGTGGATGACATTCAGGTCGGTAGAGTTGTGGATAGTGCCAAAGGATGTTGCAGTTTACAGAGGGACAGAGATAAGATGCAGAGCTGGGCTGAGAAGAGGCAAATGAAGTTTAATGCGGAAAAGTGCGAGATAGTTCACTTCGGAAGTAGTAACAGGAACGCAAAGTACTGGGCTAACGGTAAAATTCTTGGTAGTGTAGATGAACAGAGACACGTTATTGTCCAGGTGCATAAATCCCTGAACGTTGCCACCCAGGTTGATAGGATTGTTAAGAAGGCATATGGTGTGTTGGCATTTATTGGTAGGGGGATTGAGTTTCAGAGCCACAAGGCCATGCTTCAGCTGTACAAGACACTAGTTAAGGCCGCACCTGGAGTATTACGTACAGTTCTGATCATCGCATTATAGCAAGGATGTGAAGTTTGGAAAGGGTTCAGAGGAGATTTACTAAGATGTTACCTGGTATGGAAAGAGGTCTTACGAGGAAAGGCTAAGGTAAGTGAGGCTGTTTTCATTGGAGAGGAGAAGGCTGAGAAGTGACTTAATTGAGACATAAAAGAAAATCAGAGGGTTAAATAGGGTGGACAGTGAAAGCCTTTTCCCTCGGATGGTGAAGGGTAGCATGAGGGGACATAGCTTTAAACTGAGGGGTGATAGATTTAAGACAGATATCAGCGCAGTTTCTTTACTCAGTAGTCGGGGCATGGAAGAGCCTGCCTGCAACAGTAGTAGACTCGCCAACAATAAGGGCATTTAAAAGGACATTGGACGTACATATGGATAATAATGAAATGGTGTAGGTTAGATGGGCATCAGATTATTTTCACGTGTTGGTGCAACATTGAGGGGTAAAGGGCCTGTACTCGCTGGAACGTTCTATGCTCAGTTCAAAAAAACGAGAGAAATAATTTTGCCAGGTTTTACCTCAATTCCAAAAGCCTTTGAAAGCACAGGTACTTACTCTGGTAAGGCTGCTTTGGTGGCGGATATCCATTTTGCTGAGATGGATTGGGGGGGGCGGGGGGAGGTGGAGTTGGGGGAGGTGCCATCTGTTGCAGTGATGGGGCAATCTGTAATAAAGCCTCGCTGTGATTCATAGGAATGAGAGAATTGTTGGTAGCTGGGAGAGAGAAAAACAAAGTGGGGTTATTTACATTTATATCCCAATTTTAAATGTTCAAGTAATTCTTCAATCAAGCTATTTGAAATGCATTACTCCCTTGCCAAATAAAGAACCAGTGGTTACGTGAAGTGACATTTTGTAACAGAAACAAAAACTGCCAGAGAAACTCAGCAGGTCCAGCAACATCCGTGGTAATACATCAGAGCTAATGTTTAGAGTCCAGTGATGCTTCTTCAGTTCTCCAGCAATTTGTGTTTTTGTTTCCGATTTCTAGCATCTACAATTCTTTGTTTTATTTAAAGAGATATTTTGTATTTGTCTTCACTATAGAAGGAGAAAGTGAGGACTGCAGATGCTGGAGATCAGAGTCAAGAGTGTGGTGCTGGAAAAGCGCAGCAGGTCAGGCTGTATCTGAGGAGCAGGAGAATCGATGTTTCGGGCATAAGCCCCTTCATTAGGAAGGGCTCATGCCCGAAACATCGATTCTCCTACTCCTTGGATGCTGCCTGACCTGCTGTGCTTTTCCAACACCACACTCTCTTCACTGTAAAAGGCACAAGTAACAGCTCAGAAACACCTGTAAATAGAGAGATGAAAGGTAGAGAGAAATGTAAAACAATTATTCAGCAAGGAAAAAACATTGAGAAAATAATGAGAACAAGTTCGATATGTCTCCATACATGATGGCCTGCATGCCAGGGTCCTA
Organism: Chiloscyllium punctatum; assembly: GCF_047496795.1. Lineage (NCBI taxonomy): Eukaryota > Metazoa > Chordata > Chondrichthyes > Orectolobiformes > Hemiscylliidae > Chiloscyllium > Chiloscyllium punctatum. The sequence goes on from NC_092766.1 coordinate 9,475,904, forward strand.
AAGGTAGCTGCTGAGAAAGCAGATGCTTTGGTTAAAATTTTCCAAAATTCCTTTACTCTGAAAAGGTTCCAACAGTTTGTAAAATATCATGCATAACTTTTGTATTCAAGAAAGGAGAGAGAACAATGAGCCAGTTTGTTGACATCTGGCACAAGGAAAGTGGTTCAGCAGGGCACTTAGAACATACCGTTGCATCAAAGTCAGCGCGATTTTGTGAATGGGTAATCATCTTGAACTAATTTAGTACAGTTATTTGAGGAAGTAACAAGGAAATCTGTAGGTGTGGTGTATTTGGATTTCCAGAAGGCAGTTAATAAGGTGCCGACAAGACATAGGCAGCGGCCAGCACACAAACAGAATAAACAGTTGTCAAATTGGGGTGGGGAAAGAGTTCCAGTTCTAATGTACCATCCCAAAACACAATTAGCAGTTTATGACATGCTTTCTATCTATGGAAATATACCAGACTGAGACGCACTGAATAGATGCTGGACTGAACACTAATAATATTTAATTACTCTTATTTATATGTATAACAATGGCAGAAAGGTAAAGAATCTAACTAATGGTGAAAAGTATAAGCAAACTGTCACAAAATTCTCCACAATAATCAGCAATAAGCAGTATATTCCCCACATCCTTATTTGGCTGTGCCCTCATCATAACCACACTCAGCAACATGCTGTGGTGGCTCTCAGCAGCTACATATTATGTTAGCATAACAGTTTCACAAAACCTTTACAGAACATTTCAATTGTTTTTGACCCATTGCATTTAATCCATGAGCAGTGAAACAACATTATCAGGTATTATTGTAGTATGTGAGCATTCAGTAAAACATAATGTACTCACGAGGAGGAGACATTGGAATGTTGGGATAGCTATGCACAGTGGCTCTAGATGTCTCTGGTAAGGAAAGTACTGGAGGTGGGAGGGGCTGGACGTAGGTTTCAGAAGATGGTCGTGTGTTAGTCGGGTGTTTGACTGGCTGAAGCCGATGTTCCTCAGGATGTGGCATGACTTGCGGTCCATCCAACTGTACACATTCGTGCACAAATTCATCCTTCACCAAACGAGTAGGAGGAGCTAGCACATAATCAAGCAAATAATTTAGATTACATTCAGTTGATGACCAGAAAATGAAGAAAAGCACAAGGAACAGTATCTAGAATTCAAGACAGGTGTGAAAAAAAGTTGTGTCACAATTTAAAACATACAGTAGCCTGCCGTACACACAGGGGGTATGTCCCAAGACCTATTGTGGAAGGCCGAAACCGCGGATAGTTGTGAACCCATTCATTTAAATGGGAAATTTACCTTCTCGCAACCCCCTGTCTCTGGAATGTTCCCTGTAATATGTTCAGGCAACGGTAAGCCGCAGGTAACTGAAACTGCAGAAACTAGACCTGTGGATATGGCAATTGGCCTGTAATCGTCTTTGGTATTTTGTTTGGCTATGTTTTGCTATTACTTCATAGTACTAGTTGTTGACAGCTGAAACAATGTTGGGTACAACTGATTCCCTGCAGAAGCAGCTTCCAACCAGTCAGTGTTCAATGTACCAGCCTCCACCATTTAAATCATCTCCAGCATGAAACTTTAAGTATTACTCACTTTTCAAAAACAACTCTGGAAAGACTCCTGCAGACTGTAAAGTAGCAAATGTAACTCCATTACTTGAGATGAGAGGGAGAGGGAGAATGAAGAACTACAGACCTAATGACTTAATATCTGTCATGTTTGATGAACTTGGAGATTTTTGAGAATGTTACTTGTAGTGTAGACAAAGGTGAAACGTTGGTATGGTATATTTCATTTTCCAAATTTTGGAAAATGACAATAACCACAAAACTGGGACTGAATAAATTGTTGGAATTGCGAACTAACAAGTCCCTCACCCTCAGGTCTTGTAAAAAGAAGTTTGTGAGATAGTTGACACATTAGCTTTAATTTTCCACACCTCTCTACATTCATGGCAAGTCCCATTAGATTGGAAGGTGGCAAGTTTAATGCCTTGAGAATCCCAGAGGAAGAAAGTAGAAAATTACAGATGAGTCAACTTAAAATATGTCTTAGGGAAAATGTTAGAAGCTGTTATGGAAAAATGTTACAGCACGACAGTTTGGAAGGATATTTAAGGAATCAGGCAGAGTCGGCATGACTTTGTGGAGAGTAAATCATGTTTAACCAATCTATTGGAGTCTTTGAGGACAAAGGGAAATCAGTGGTTATTTTGTACTTATGTTTCCAGAAAGCATTTGATAAAGGCTTTTGTGGAAAAGCTCATGGGTTAGGAGATTAATATATTGGCATGAATAGAAAACTGGCTGGCTAACAGGAAGCAGAGAGATTGGCAAGATGTAATAACTGGCCACATAGAACAGTGTTGGGGCCTCAACGGTTTACTCTATGTGACTTGGGTGAAGATGATCTCCCACCGTGATGTGGGCTTTGCCTCTCGTCGGGTATCTGTGCCTGATGCAGCAATGCTTATGTTTGCTCCCATAAGATCTGGATAACATGGTACTTAAAAAGAAAAACATAGGTTTATTACAGTTCCTGATAGATACATATATTACAGTCACTGGACACTTCAGTATTTGAGCTAATATTCAAGTAGGCAATTACCAACAATAACATGCTTTCATCAGTTCACCATGCCCCATTTAAGATGGAGCAAAGACTTTCACACCTTCAGGTCACATGGTATAGATTATGCAGGCAAATGTATGGCTCAAAGATTGGTGTGGGAGAAATGGGTTTGAATTCATGGGACATTGGCACGAGTACTGGGGAAGAAGGGACCTGTTCCGATGGGATGGCCTTCATCTAAATTGTGCTGGGACCAGAATTCTAGCAAGTTGCATAACTTGGGCTATATACGCCAGAGGGCGGCGGTGATGGTGGGGGGGGGGGGGGGGGGGGGGGGGGGGGGAATCAGTTCAGTTCAAGGGAAAAACCCCAAATTGAAGAAGGAGCTAAGACTGCAGGTCCATGATGTGGCAGATGGTTATCAGACAATAAAGGTGAGGGACAGAACACCTTTCAGTGACAGAACAAGTGAACATCTTTATGCACCAAGGATTTATAAAAAAGTTGGGAAATTTACCAGTGGAACAAATTTAAAAGCCTCGTATCTAAATGCAACAAGCATTCAAAACAAAGGGGATTAATTAACTAAATCATACAGACAGATGTAAACAGGGATGATATAATTGGGATTACAGAAACATGGTTGCAGGGTGACCAGAGATGGAAACTGAATGTCCCAGGGGATTCAGTATTTAGGAAGGACAGGCAAAAAGGAAAGGCTGGTGGAGTGGCTTTGCTGGTTAAAGACAAAATTAACACAATAGTGACAGAGGATATCAGCTCTGACAATATGCAGTCTGTATGGGTTGAGTTGAGAAATACCAAGGGGCAAGAAACATGATCAGGTGTCATATACAGACCATCTGCAGTGGTGATGTTGGGAATGGCATTGAACAGGATATTACAGATGCATGTGATAAGGGAATATCTGTGATCATGGATGATTTTAATCTGCACATAGACTGGGAAAATCAAATGAGCTACAATGACGAAGATGAGAAATTCCTGGAGTGTATATGGGATGGTTTTCTTGGAGGGCCCAACTGGGGAGAAGGTCATCTTCGGCTGGATACTGTGTAGTGAACAGGGAATCATTGCCAATCTAGCTGTGAGAGACCCCTTGGGTATAAGCCACCATAACATGATAGAATTTTTTTTATCAAGATGGAGAGTGAGAAAGTTGATTTGGAGACTAGGGTAAAAATAGAAAGCGGACTACACCACCAGTGCTTAATTAGGAGGCTCACTGAAGATGTTTCCTAGTATGGTGACGAAACATCTGAAAAGGAACTTTCCAGCTCAGCGAGCAAACTTATATCCAGAACCACAACCCGAGCTACAAATCTTCTCAAAACTCACTGGAGACTAGGGTGCTGAATCTTAAAAAAGGAATCTATGAAGATATGAGGCATGAGATGGCCTTGATATACTGGTGAGAGTTACTTAAAAAGGATGACAGTTGATAGGCAAAGGCAAACATTCAAGGAACACAATAAGGGAGCTGCAACAACTGTTGATTCCTGTCCGGCACAAAAGCAAAATGGGTAAGAGGGCCAATCCATGGATTACAAAGTAAATTAGTGTTAGTACCCGATCCAAGGAAGAAGTACATAAATTGGCCAGCAAAAATAATAGGTCTGAGGATTGGGAGCAATTTAGAATTCAAAAAAGGACAAAGGATTGATTAAGAAGGGGAAAATGCAGTTCAAAAATAAACTTGCATGGAATATAGAGACTGACACGAAGAGTTCTTTATAGATACGTGAAGAGAAAGTTATTAGTGAAGACAAACATAGGTCCTCTAAAGACATACGGGGGTATGTATAACAGGGGTCAAAGAAATGGCTGAGCAACTGAATACAACCTTTGGTCCTGTCTTCACAAAAGAGGACAAATCAGATACCAGAAGTGTTGGAGAATGCAAGATTTATTGAGAAAGAAGAACTGAGGGAGATCAATATTAGTAGAGAAATGGTGCTGGGAAAATTGAGGAGATTAAGGGCAGATAAATCCACAAGGCCTGATAATCTACATCACATAATAACTTTAAAAGTTTCTTCACAATTAGTGGATGCATTAGTAGACATCTTCCAGGATTCTAGAGACTCTGGAAGAGTCCCTACAGATTGGAGGGTAGCTAACTTTACTCCAATATTTAAAAAGGGAGGTAGGAAGAAACCAAGGAATTATAGACCTAGGCTATAAGTTTGCTCGCTGAGCTGGCAGGTTTGTTTTCAGATGTTTCATCACCATGCTAGGTAACATCATCAGTGAGCCTCCGGTGAGGCTTCACTGGAAGCTCACTGACGATATTACGTAGCATGGTGATGAAATGTCCGAAAACAAACCTGCCAGCTCAGCGAGCAAACTTACAACCTGAACCTCAATCTGAGCTACAAATCTTCTCAAAAATCACAATTATAGACCTGTAAGCCTAACAGTGGTAATGGGGAAAATTCTTGAATCTGTTATCAAGGACTTTACAGTGGAGCATTTAGAAGGCAGTGGCAGAATCTGATAGTCAGCATGGATTTATGATGGGGAAATCATGCTTGATAAATCTGTTGGAATTCTATGAAGATATAACTAGTAGAGTTGACAAGGGGGAGCCAGTCAGTGTGATATATTTAGACTTTCAGAAAGCATTTAACAAAATCCTGCCTAAGAGATTATTGTTCAAAGATTAAAGTATGCGGGATTGGGGAAATTATATTGAGATGGATAGGAAACTGATTGGCAGAGAGGAAACAAAGAATAGGAATTAATGGGTCCTTTTCAAATTGGCAGGCAGTAATGAGTGGGGTGCCACAGGGATTGGTGCTCGGACCCCAGCTATTCACAACATGTATTAATGATTTGGATGAGGAAACAAAACGTAATATCTCAAAGTTTGCAGGGGGATAATACCAAATTGGTTGGAAGTGTGAATTGTGACGAGGAGGGCAGAGGTCCTTCAGCAATTATCTGGACAAGTTGGATAAGTGGGCAAATCAGTGGCAGAAGCAGTATAATTTGGATAAGCGTAAGCTTATTCACTTTGGAAGCAAAAACAAGAAGGCAGATTCCTACTTGAATGGCTGGACATTGGGAGAGGGGAAGTGTGCAGCAGGACCTGGGTGCATTTGTGCACCAGTTGCTGAAGGTAAGCATGTATGTGTAGCAGGCAGTAAAGAAAGCAAATGGTAGTTTGGCTTTCGTTGCGAGAGGTTTCAAGTCCAAGAGCAGGGATGTCTTGTTGCAGTTACACAGGGCCTCGGTAAGGGTACATCTAGAATAGTGTGTGCAGTTTTGGTCTCCTTTTCTAAGGAAGGACACTCTTATACTCGAGGGAGTACAGGACTGGTTTACCAGGCTGATTGTGGGGATGGCAAGATTGACATATTAAGTGATTGCCGCAGTTAGGATTGTTTTTGCTGGAGTTCAGATGAATGAAGGGGAATCTCATTGAGACTTACAAAATTCTAAAGGGACTAGAAAGGGTAGATGCAGGAGGATGGTGGGTGGGTCCAGAACCAGGGGTCACAGTCTAAGGATTCAGGGTGGACCAGTTAGGACGGAGGAGACATTTCTTTACCCAAAGAGCGGTGAGCCTGTGGAATTCATTAACACAGGAAGTACTGAACGTATTCAAGAAGCGGCTAGATATAGCACTTGGGTCAAAAGGAATCAAAGGTTATGGGGAGAAAGCAGGAATAGGCAACTGAATTGGACAATCATTGTGATTAATGTCGGAGCAAATTCGAAAGGCTGAATGGCCTCCTCCTACTCCTATCTTCTATGTTTCTATGCCATTATGAGCATGTCTCAAAGGTATACTTCAAACTAGTTGTGAGACATTCAACAGAACATACCAAAGGTATGGCTTGCAAATCTACAGATGATACAAAGATAGGGAGGAAAATAAAATATGAAGAGGACAAAAAGAGACTACAAAAAGAGAGAGAGATAAATAGACAACTAGGTTAAGTGAGTGAGGAAATATCTGCTAAATGGAGTATAATGCGGAAAATTCCAAATAATCCAATTTGGCAGTAAGAATACAAAAGACGTTATATCTGAATGATGAGAGATTGCAGAGCTCCAAGACATGGACTGGCCTGGGTGTCCTTGTGTGTGAATCACAGAAGTTGAGGATGCAGGTACAGCAAATAATTAAGAAAACTAGCAGAATGGTATCATTGATTGCGAGGGACACTGAAGGCAAAACTATACAGACTGTTCTTCAATTGTACAGGGCACTGGTGAATCAAATCTTGAGTGCAGTAGACACAATTAGTCACCGTACTTCACAATGTAAACACACTTGCTGCAGTTCAGAGAAGGATCATTGGATTAATAGAAACAGAGAAGATAGGACTAGCAGTAGGCTATTCAGCCCTTTGAAACTGCTCTACCATTCAATACAGTCATGGCTGATCACCTAATTCTGTATCTTGGTCCCACTTGCTCCCATACTCTTTGATTCCTTTAGCCCCAAGAACTATGTCAAAGTCCTTATTGAAAATATTCAATGCTTTGGTCTCAACTGCTTTCTCTGACAGAGAATTTTACAGGCTCACACACTGAATGAAGAAGAACTTTCTCTTAATCTCATACATACTTGGCCTACCCTGTACCTTTGAACTGTGACCCTGGAATGGGTGGGTAAGCTTATGAAGACCGAGTAGACAGGTTAAGTTAGGTTTGTACCTACTACAGTCTAGAAGAGGAAGAGAGGACTTGATTGAGACATACAAGAGCCTGAGAGATCTTGATAAGTTGGATGTGGACAGGATACGGCCTCGTCCATTTCAAAGCTTCTGAGTCATCATGGGGTCTCTCAGTGTGGAAACAGGCCCTCTAGCCCAACATGTCCACACCGACCCTCCAAAGAGCAACCCACCCAGACTCACTCCCCCACCCAATTACTCTACATTTACTTTTGACTAATGCACCTAACCTGCACATCCTTGAACACCAGGGGAAATTTAGCTTGGCCAATTCACCTAGCCTGTGCATCCTTGGATTGTGGGAGGAAACCGGAGAAAGCCCACACAGACACAGAAAGAATGTGCAAACTCCACACTGACAATTGCCTAAGGCTGGAATCGAACCTAGGTCCCTGGCACTATGAGGCAGCAGTGCCAATCACGGAGTCAAACTTGAGATATCTAAAAATAAAGGGTGGTCCATTTAAAATAGAAATAAGCCAATTTTCTCTTTCAGAGAGGACTGAGGTCTTTGAAACTCTGCTTCTACTTGTGAGGGTGAGCTGGGTAGGTCGAAGTCACTAAGGTGCCGGAGAAGGTCAGTTTGGATGACGAAGCTCACCCTATAGAGACAGCTTCCAGAAAAAGTTATAGCTGTTGCATTGTTCCTTCACTTGGCCTTGTTGTGCATGCTGCGTCTCAGTTAGGGTGACAAATGTAACACTGAAGCACCCAAATTTCCAAATGATGATAGTAGTGCAATGCTCAGGTCTGTACCTATTAAGTTTCTCCTGGAGTGTCCAGATGTTCCACAACAGTGTGAAACGGACTGATAAGCTAGAAGAGATACCTGTTAGGAAGGAAGATGTGTTGGACATTTTGAACAACTTGAGGATAGACAAGTCCCCCGGGCCTGACGGGATATATCCTAGGATTATGTGGGAAGCAAGAGAGGAAATTGCAGTACCGTTGGCAATGATCTTCTCGTCTTCACTGGCAACTGGGGTGGTACCAGGGGACTGGAGAGTAGCGAATGTTGTGCCCCTGTTCAAAAAAGGGAATAGGAATAACCCCGGGAATTACAGGCCAGTTAGTCTTACTTCTGTGGCAGGCAAAGTAATGGAAAGGGTACTGAGGGATAGGATTTACGAGTATCTGGAAAGACACTGCTTGATTAGGGACAGCCAGCACGGATTTGTGAAGGGTAGGTCTTGCCTTACAAGTCTTATTGAATTCTTCGAGGAGGTGACCAAGCATGTGGATGAGGGTAGAGCAGTGGATGTAGTGTACATGGATTTTAGTAAGGCATTTGATAAGGTTCCCCATGGTAGGCTTATGCGGAAAGTCAGGAGGCATGGGATAGAGGGAAATTTGGCCAATTGGATAGAAAACTGGCTAACCGGTAGAAGTCAGAGAGTGGTGGTAGATGGTAAATATTCAGCATGGAGTCCAGTTACAAGTGGAGTTCCGCAGGGATCAGTTCTGGGTCCTCTGCTGTTTGTAATTTTTATTAATGACTTAGAGGAGGGAGTCGAAGGGTGGGTCAGTAAATTTGCAGATGATACAAAGATAGGTGGAGTTGTGGACAGTGAGGAGGGCTGTTGTCGGCTGCAGAGGGACTTAGATAGGATGCAGAGCTGGGCTGAGGAGTGGCAGATGGAGTTCAACCCTGCCAAGTGTGAGGTTGTCCATTTTGGAAGAACAAATAAGAATGCGGAATACAGGGTTAATGGTAGGGTTCTTGGTCAGGTGGAGGAACAGAGGGATCTTGGGGTCTATGTACATAGATCTTTGAAGGTTGCCACTCAGGTGGATAGAGTTTGTAAGAAGGCCTATGGAGTATTATCGTTCATTAGCAGAGGGATTGAATTCAAGAGTCGTGAGGTGATGTTGCAGCTGTACAGGACTTTGGTTAGGCCACATTTGGAGTACTGTGTGCAGTTCTGGTCGCCTCACTTTAGGAAAGATGTGGAAGCTTTGGAGAGGGTGCAGAGAAGATTTACCAGGATGTTGCCTGGAATGGAGAGTAGGTCGTACGAGGACAGGTTGAGAGTTCTCGGCCTTTTCTCGTTGGAACGGCGAAGGATGAGGGGTGACTTGATAGAGGTTTATAAGATGAGCAGCGGAATAGATAGGGTAGACAGTCAGAAACTTTTTCCCCGGGTACAACAGAGTGTTACAAGGGGACATAAATTTAAGGTGAAGGGTGGAAGGTATAGGGGAGATGTCAGGGGTGGGTTCTTTACCCAGAGAGTGGTGGGGGCATGGAATGCGCTGCCCGAGGGAGTGGTAGAGTCAGATTCATTGGCGACCTTTAAGCGGCATTTGGATAGGTACATGGATGGGTGCTTAATCTAGGATAGAAGTTCGGCACAACATCGTGGGCCGAAGGGCCTGTTCTGTGCTGTATTGTTCTAACCATGACTTCACTCTAATGTGGAAGATAACCTTTTAAATAAAACCTGTGCTGGTTGTTAAGAACAAAGAAAATTTACAGCCCAGGGACAGGCCCTTCGGACGTCCAAGCCTAAGCCAATCAAAATGTACTGTCTAAACCTGTCGGTCAATTCCTAAGCCTCTGTATCCCTCTACTCCCCACCTACTTATGCATTTATCCAGACACATCTTAAATGAATTTACCGTGCTTGCCTCTACCACCTCTGCTGGCAACGTGTTCCAAATTCCCACCACCCTATTTGTGAAGTACTTGCCATGTGTATCCCCCTTAAACTTTCCATCTCTCACCTTGAAAGTGTGACCTCTCGTGATTGAATCCTTCACCCTGGGAAAAAGCTTGTCTCTATCCACCCTGTCCATACTCTTCATGATTTTGTAAACCTCAATCAGGTCCCTCCCTCAATCTCCTTTTCCTAATTAAAATAAACCTAACCTACTCAACCTTCCTTCATAGCTAGCACCTTCGATACCAGGCAACATCCTCGTAAACCTTCTCTCCAAAGCATCCACATCCTTTTGGTAATGTGGCGATCAGAACTGTACACAGTATTCTAAATGCGGCTGAACCAATGTCTTGTTGAATAGTGTCAATTTCCCAGTCTCGACAGAGCAAAGCTTTGATTGATTGGCAAAGGTATTCCAAGATGCAGGTCAGACTTTGTTGTTAAAGGTGAGCACAGGCTGCGTACAATCATAATTCTGCAGCCCTACAAACCAATTCTGGACAAATCCTGAATCTCCGCTCTCTCACAAAGTACTCCATCAGTGCGCCACTAATACTTCTCTTCAAACATCTTCTGGAGTTCATTCTCTAGACCAGTTTGTTGATGCTCCAAGCCGACTTCCGCCCTTTAACATTAACATTACTCTACCACGAAAACTCTGACCCCATAGCATAGGTATATTGCACTACCCACTCTCTGCAGGATTGCTGTTTTTTTACAGGAACCAGTCACATTCCCCCTTTCTCTCATTTACATTCATCGCCTGGTGACCAGTAACCATTCTATCTCCTGAATTCTACCAAGTAGGCCACACCAGCTTTGAGACATTCGATCCAAAAACTTGGAGACACAAAGTCAGCCTGAACTGCTCCAGCCTGTTTTAGTTGAGAACGTTTTGCACGTGGCTGTTATTAACTCTTGACTTGGCCACCTCTGATCAGAGGTAACCAAACCATGCAGAACTCATTGTCAGACAGAATTTGGAACAAATCACCACAAGCCTTCTCACGACTCACTCACATTCATATTGGTGTCAGATTTGACATCCAGGTAGGTTTCTAGCTACACATCTGCGAAACCACTATGATCTATTACAACCTCTGTAACAACTACGTGGCTTCACCTTGATTTCAGCTCATCTGTCACTGAAGTGGTCATCCAAATCTCTTATCTCTACAAACGAATATTCCAACCCAGCAGTGGCTCAGTTCATACATTGTATTACTTGTATTCTTGAGGGTTATTGAAGACTTCTAATGCACATCATTAAGTTGACCTATCAGTGCTTGCTGACGTACATTCCTAAATGGTTAAGTAACACTTTGATTTTAAAATTCACAACCTTGCTTTCAAAGGTCCACCCATCCCTCTCCATCTCCTCCAGTCCCAAAACCTTGCAAGATAGTGAACCAATTTCATTTTGCCTTGAATGTCCTGAATTTTCATGGCCAGCGGTGGAGCATAGTGCCCCAAGCTCAAGAAGCCTTCTGAAGCCTCTCTCTCTTTTCTCCTTTATTACACGGATGTCTTTGACCAGGCTTTTGGCCATCAACTATAATATTGACTTCTGTGGTTTGGTGCTATAACATTGCTATGAATTACCTAGGAATCATGTGTTCATAGAGTTTTTTCAACACGACACGTCCATGCTGCCACATTAACTACAGCACTTGGCTTTTTTTGATTTGAGAAAACACTTGAGCCACAGAAGTAACAATGTAAAGCTGTATTCTATCTAAACTCACTCAGTCAATGTTTTTTACTCTCCACACGGCCATTCATGTAGGTTTATGAAGCAATAATCCACAGTGCTCCTTTATCAATATAGAGGTTGCATAAATCCTCTCAGCAGAGTGGCAGAATATCCAAGTTTGCTGATGACACTAAATTGAGTGGAAAGGCAAACTGTGCAGAGGAAGTGGAGGGTCTGCAGAGAGATTTAGATAGGTTGAATGAGTGGGCAAGAGTCTGGCAGATGGAATACTATGTTGGTAAATGTGAGGTTATTCACTTTGTAAGTAAAAATAATAGGTCAGAGCATGATTTAAAAAGGTGAAAGATTGCAGCATGCTATTGTGCAGAAAGACTTAGGAGTGTTTGTACATGAATCACTAAAAGTTGATTTGCAGGTGTGATGGGTAATCAGGAAGGCAAACGGAATATTGGCTTTCACTCTCATAGGATTGAATTTAAGAGCAGGGAGGTTCTGCTGCAATTGTACAAGGTGTTGGTGAGGCCACACTTAGAGTATTGTGCGCCAATTCTGGTCTCCTTCCTTGAAGGAGGATATACTGGCTTTGGAAGTGGTGCAGAGGAAGTTCACTAGATTGATTCTGGAGATGAGGGGGTTATCCTATGGGGGGAGGTTGAGTCTCCTGGGACTGTACTCTCTAGAATTTAGATAAAAGACAGGGGATCTTATAGAAACATATAAAATTATGAAAGGGATAGATAAGATATAGATAGACAAGTTGTTCTGCTGGCAAAACCAGAACTAGGGGACATGGCCTTAAGATTATAGGGTAGTAGATTTAGGACAGAGATGAGGAGGAATTGTTTTTTCCAGAGAGGAGTGAATCGATGGAACTCTCTGCCCAAGGAAGCAGTAGAGGCAGCCTCTTTAAATATGTTCAAGACACAGTTGGATGGATTTTTGCATGGTAGGGAATTAAGGGTTATGGGGATAATGCAAGTAGGAGGAGCTGAGATGATGGATAGATCAGCCATGATCTTAATGAATGGTAGAGCAAGCTCAACAGGCAAAATGACCTACTCCTGCTTCAATTACTATGAAACTTTGAATAGAGTGTCTTGACAGTGCATGTAAAAACATTATCAGGTTCAAACAAGTAACTTGAAGTACTAACCTGTGTTCTGGAGACTGACACCTGCAGAACAGAAAAATAGAGAATTTTTAGTGTCTACTGGAGTCTGGAGGAAGAGAAAGCAGCAGAGAGAGAAAGGACAGTTCATACCTCCTGGCACCCATTATTTGTGGCCAACTACAAAGCAATACTGCTTTCACCATGCATAAGGCATGCAATGGCTTTACTCTGCAACTAGTCAGATGCTCCATATGTTCCTGAGATGCAATTCTGAAAGATAGCAGCTGACTGGAATTTTCATCCCAGTATTTCCCTGTACACAGTGCAAAACCATCCCTGCTGTCCTCTGAAAATGTTTTTTTTGGTGGGGGGGGGGGGGTGCGGGGAAGAAGAGAGATGTAACACCAGATTTATCTCAGCCATCATAATCTCTGCTCTTCTCCTTACAGTTCCTATTTCCTTCTCTGAAACATGGGGCTTTTAACTAGTCACTTCACTAATTGCTGTGCTGCTCTTTCACATATAGAAACTATCAACATTTCCCTTTAGGGGTCTGGCTAATTTCAATGCTTTCACTGTGATTGTTCATGTGTCCATTTGACAGGTTTGCTACAATAAATACTCCATGAATTCAACCTTTAAACAATTGTAATAATTCTAACGCTTCGCCTGGGCAACTCCAAAATCCTTTTTTTGGGGTCTAGCTTCATGCATTTCTGAAGAGGCAATCTCCTCAGTTACACAATTTCTTGCTAAATCAATATCTACGCTGTGGTTGGCCCATCATCAACTCGAAGGTTTCTCACTTCTTCATTCAGCGATTTTTTTCAGTGACGAGTCCTCAACACCTCAGACAATCATTACATCTTCAAAGTTTGTGAGAAGATTAGAAGCTCGGGTGCTCGTTGTTGTGGTTCTGTTCGCCGAGCTGGGAATTTGTGTTGCAGATGTTTCGTTCCCTGTCTAGGTGACATGCTCAGTGCTTGGGAGCCTCCTGTGAAGCGCTTCTGTGATGTTTCCTCCGGCATTTATAGTGGTACCAGTGGTCTGCAACACAAACTCCCAGCTCAGCAAACAGAACCACAACAATCATTACATCTAGCTCAATCTCTTAGAAACTAAAAGCTATGAATTTAGCTTCCTCGGTTTATCTTGTGCCTATAAAATTTGAGCTTTAACACTTACTTCTTGATGTATAGCCTTCTCACTAATTTCCCAGAATGCGGAATACTTAAGAGTGTGACTTCAGTATAATGACAGCAGTGTATGCCCAAGTACTTCTCCTTTCCCATGCAGAAACTGACTGGCACCATCACACAAAGTTTTAGATTAGATTCCCTACAGTGTGGAAACAGGCCCTTCGGCCCAAGCAGTCCACATTAACCCTCCGAAGAGTAACCCACCCAGACCCATTTCCCTCTGACTAATGCACCTAACATTATGGGCAGTTTAGCATGGCCAATTCACCTGACCTGCACATCTTTGGACTGTGGGAGGAACCCGGAGCACGCGGAGGAAACCCACGCAGACATGGGGAGAATGTGCAAACTCCACACAGACAGTCATCCAAGGCTGGAATCAAAACTGGGAACCTGGTGCTGAGCAGCAGTGCTAACCACTGAGCCATCGTGCCACCCTTATGGAATGGAAACAAATAGGTGCAAGGTTAACAACTTTAAATTATTGTGCTTTTCTGCTCTTTGTGAATTCTGTTAAAGCTTATAACACTTCACCACTCACCAATTCCTGGTGAGACGACCCTCTCATAATGGTATGGGTTGACACAGACACTGTCGTACTTTAAGTCAAATGCAAACTGGCAGAATTTAGCATGCTTTAGCTCATTCTTATGCAAATCTGGCCAGCGCCAGAGTCGGGAATAGATCACATGAGGGAAACCTTTCCTGCCAGCGACCTGAAATGCAAACACAATTAAAATTCCATCAATTCCAAACGCTACTTAACAAAATATCATCAAATACATTTATACTAAAGCTTAACCATGTCCTTCTACATTGGAAAACCCAATAGCTTCAGCATAAAGCTTGAACTAGCCTGGTGTTTTTCCATCAGTTCTGCTCCCTGCTACTAAACATGCAGGCCTTTTGAAAATGATTTGTTTTCCACCAAATCATCTGCAGTGCTTAGGAGTCTGAATTGATCTTCCAGTGTTGCAAACAGAAGCAAACTGCATTCAGAAGAACCTGACCACATCCTCAAACTTTCCTCTAATACTCATAATCAACTTCTTACCAAAGATATGTGAAGTTCCCAAGATGCCATCCCTGATGCAAGAACTCAGCTATTCAAAATTATGAACAATTATGACAGTGAAGGACATTCTGTTTCCACTAGCATATAGGTCAGTAGCCAGGGGTCACAATTTCAAGACTGTCAGCAAGAGAGCTCAGAATGAGATGAGGAGAAAGTTCTTTCCTCAAAGTTGTTAGGGTTTGGAACATGCTACCTGGGATAGCGGTGATGGCACACTCCACAGGCTGTTTAAAACGACAGCTGGATATATATTTGAAAAGGTTGAATTTTGGAAGGTAGGGCTGGGAGGCTGGGAATAGCTTGGTGGCTCTTTTGGGAGCTGGTACTGACATGATGGGTCAAATGGCCACTTTTTTATTGTAAAATTCCAAGACTATACAACTTAAAAAGGTTTTTCAGTGCCCAAGATTATCTCTGAAACAAAGAAAGAACAAAGAAAATTATAGCAAAGAAAACTTGGTCCTCCAATCCAGATCCTCTATCTAAGACATTTTTAATGACAGGATCAAATTACAGGCACGGAAGAGAAAATCCATGAAACATTGTAGTTAAACTTCTGATTTACTGGCTATCATCTGGATACAAGGAATTTCTGGTCAAGAATGGTTGTATTTTATATCTTTGCTTTCAGTGTAAACAGATTGTAGAGTTTGTCATCTGACTTAATATATAGGTAAACTTCCAAATTTAGTAAAATACGGCATTAGGCAACTCAACATTCAGCTATCAGATGAAGGGTATTATGGCATGCATTGCCAGGTAAACAAGGCACGTTCGATGACTGGCACTCAAATTACCGCTTATTTATGATCAGATCAGTTATCCAAACAAAACACTCCCAACCCATCTCATTCGGTTAATCAAGGTTGTAGTGTAGAATGTTCTTTTGATGCCTAACTCACCAAAGAGCTACCTAATGATGCCAAGGAGCAAAAGATCCCTGCCTGCAGTTGTTACAACATGCTCTGACATCTTTTTGTCTGATACAATGTAGAATATATTGGAACTACTACATTTCATTCACAGCCTACTGAGCTAGCTGATTTCAGCGAAGGTGATAGAGCACTGCAGGAATAAATTACTACAGATAAATCTGCACTGAAAATACAGATGGAGATCACAGTGGGTTGTCTCGACTTGAAATGCTAACGTGCTCTCACTCCATGGATGCTGTCTGGCTCATTTTGATCTTCAGCAATTGTTGTTTTCAGTAATAGAGCATGGCAACTGGCTGCAGCGTACTCAGGTCACTGAGAGATTATTGGGATGGTTTTGAACTCCTGATTACTGTCCTGCTGGAAACTGGATATGCTTCCAAGTGTTGGGTAAGTGCAGCATCAAGTTTGACTGAAGACCCGTCATCAAATATGCTGTTGACATTCTTGGCCTTGGGCTGACTCCGTAAGGAATGGTCGCTTTGGCAATAAAATGGAGGGCAACAATATCTGCAGAACCTAAACTCGAGCAAGAACTAGCACATTCATGCCTTCAAAGGGGAGTGCAGGTGGAAACATTCAGATTTGGCTTATCTGGGTTTTCAAAACACATTAGGCTTGTAATAACAAGTAACAAACATGCTCAATTCTCATTTCATCACATTTAAAATTGCGACAGTACATGAACATAGCAGCAAGTAACAAAACTCAAAACATGTTAGCAAATTGGTATGGCAAGAGTTAATAACAACACTGAGAAGTAAAAGATTTCAGCTGATAATCTCAGCACATACAATACACAAAACGTATGGTTCTGGACATTCCTTTAGTCAGTCTCCACTCTGAAACATGACACTCGCTCCTCGTCTTCAGCGACCCCAATGACCCTGCTCAGCACTTTTTGTTTATTCCATTGTGGCAAAATGTCAAAACTTATTGAGTCACGCCGGCTGCACTGGCGCCACTGTGTAAGGTACACTGACTCCATCCCATCAGCACAAGCACACCCCCAACTCACACACACAGCACCAAGCTGCTCCCACAGTTCATTCACAGGCTTAATCATCCTAGTATATTTCATCAAAACATAAAACATATGCAAACAAATTCACTTTGACTCAATTCTATGTAGATTTTATCTTTCCTAGACACACCGTGTTGATCGAACACATAATTCATCATAAAAATAATTGTTAAAAATCACACAAGACCACGTTATAGTCCAACAGGTTTATCTGGAAGTACTAGCTTTTGGAGCAATGAACACACCAAACAGAGCTTCCCAAACCTTTTCCTTTTACAAACCCATTTCAACGCTTGAAAACTATTGCTATTCTTCAGTGAGAACAAAGCACAGGATGACAACTGTACAGCTTTTACACCCTGGTAAGAGCTCCATGACATTCTAGTTAGAAACCCATTTTAGGAAGCCACACGCTGTTAACCAAAACAAAACAAGGACAACAAAAATCAAAATGCCTAAGCAGTAAGAGCAGATTGGTGCTTCCGGTCTCTACCTTCCTTTCTCAATCTCTCCACCTTTCCAGCCATGCTTATTTTGCTTCCTCCTACCCACCCATATTTATTCCTACTCACTCATTCTTTCATCCCTTGTGTGCACCAACCTTGCTCTGTTGGCTCACTGACTTTGTATTTGTTTGTCTTTGCACTTCGTATCTGGCACCTCTACTTCCCTTTCATTAATTTCCTGCTTTGTTCCCTGCAGCCTGACCCTTGAAATATTTTCCACTGGTGAGGAATACTCTTTTGCAAAAAGGACACTTTTCTTTTCTCCTTACCTTGATTTTAACCAATTTAAAATAAAACCAGTGAGATTCTCTATGACACTGCTCGCTTTCTCCTTTCAACAGTACCTCATCTGAACTTTGGAAATAGAATTGAGAAAAAACTTTGTACAGAGGTGACACAGTGGAGAAAACTGGATGAACAGCTGGTCTTTGTTTACCCAATATATTGGTCAGAAATCATGAGACACCAGGTTATAGTCCAATAGGTTTATTTGAAATCAAAGCTTTTGGAGCAGCACCATATCTTGGATGATATCCTGGTGCTGTGTGACTTCAGATCTTGTCCACCCCAGTCTAACACCAGCACTTGCACATCATCTCAGGAAATTGGGATTTTCTTTCTTGAATAGAGGTGGGTTAAGGGAAGTCAGATAAAATTCCTCAAAATTACGATGGGTTAACATTAAAATGTTTCTCAACCGGTTTGCTCATTGATGAATCTATCTCTATTAAAAAAGGATTGGAAGGAGGAACTGAAGAAAATTACACAAAATCATAAAATTCCTATGGGAGGCCATTTGGCCCATCAATGCTCCGAAGAGAATCCCACCCAGACCCAGACCCTATCGCATCCTGTAGCTCTGGCTAATCCACCCAGCTGAACACATCCCTGAACATCATGGACAATTTCAGTATGGCCAATCCACCTAACTGCACATCTTTGAACTGTGTGAGGAAACTGGAGCATCCACCAGTACACCACCACCATCACAGACTTTATCAGCAAGTGTGTGGAGGATTGCATACCGAGGAAGTCAATCTGGGTGTTCCCCAACAGGAAACCCTGGATGAATCAGGACATACAGAACCTGCGAAAAACCAGGTGTGAGGCCTTCAGATCAGGAGACTCACTCAAATATAAGGAATCCAAGTATGACCTTCGCAGAGCCATTAAGACAGCCAAGGACCAATACCGATTCAAACTAGAGACCCAGACAGACACTCGGTGACTACTGCAAGGCCTGAATGACATCACAGGTTCTAAAAGGAGACAGTGCAAGATAGCAGACGATGACACATCTTCCCAGATCATCTCAATGCCTTCTATGCTCACTTTGAGCAGAATTTTGGCGGAGAGGGAACACCAATTCCGATAAGTCCTGATGAACCTATCCCAACAGTTACTGCATCAGAGGTCAGACCAATTTTCCTTCGTGTGAATCCAAGGAAAGCGATGGGACCAGACTGCAAACTGCACTCAGAGCATGTGCAGACCAACTGGCAGAGATCTTCTCGGATATCTTCAACCTCTCCTGCAGCAGACCACCGTCCCTGCCTGTTTCTAGAGGGCCAACACCATCCCTGTGCCTAAGAATGCATGTCTCAATGACTATCGTCCAGTGGCCCTAACTTCGGTAATCATGAAGTGCTTTGAAAGGCTGATCATGGCATTAATCAACTCTAGCTTCCCCACTACTCTTGACCCACAGTTCAGCCTTCAACACTATTATCCCCTCGAGACTCATCACTAAACTTAGTGATCTCAGACTAAGCCCCACTCTCTGCAACTGGATCCTCAGTTTCCTGACCCACAGGCCACAATCAGTGAAGATTGGGGACAATATTTCATCCTCACTAACACTTAACACTGGAACCCTCCAGGGGTGCGTACCCAGCCCCCTACAGTACTCACTGTATACCCATGTCTGCGTCGCCAAATACCAGACTAATGCCATTTACAAATTCGCTGATGACACGACCATAGTCGGTCAAATCTCAGATGGCAACGAAACAGTCTACCATTGGGAGGTTGAAGACCTAGAAAAATGGTGCACTGAGAACAACCTAGTTCTCAATGCCAGCAAAACCAAGGAACTCATTATTGACTTTCATGCCCCTCTACACACTAACAGCACAGAGGTGGAACAAGTGGAGAGTGTCAAGCTACTGGGAATGGTCATCCACAACAAGCTTTCTTGGACTCTTCATGTGGACACACTGGTTACAAAGGCCCAACAATGTATTTTCTTCCTCGGAAAGCTGAGAAAATTTGGCATGATGGTGAATACCCTTGCCAACTTTTATAGGTGCACCAGAGTATTCTGTCTGGATGTATCACTATCTGGTATGGCAACTGTACCACTCAAGATCGGAGACAGTTAAGAAAGTGGTGAACTCGGCTCTGACAATCACAAAGGCCACGCTCCCATCTGAAGAATCCATCTACCAGGCCCGCTGTCAAGGAAGGGCTGCCGGCATTCTCATAGATCCATCCCACTCTGGCAATGTTTTTCTACAACCTCTACCATCGGGGAGAGGGTACAGAAGCCTGAACACACGCATCAGCCGGTTTCAAAACAGTTACTACCCTACTGTTGTTAGAATACTGAATGGACTCACAAACTCTTAGCATTCGCCTGTACCTGTGTTTTGGCTTTTGCCGCTGTTTACCTATTATTTACTTATCTATGCTATATAACCATGCGATCCGTGGGCGGCACGGTGGCACAGTGGTTAGCACTGCTGCCTCGCAGCGCCGGAGACCCGGGTTCAATTCCCGCCTCAGGCGACTGACTGTGTGGAGTTTGCACGTTCTCCCCGCGTCTGCATGGGTTTCCTCCGGGTGCTCCGGTTTCCTCCCACAGTCCAAAGATGTGCAGGTTAGGTGAATTGGCCATGCTAAATTGCCCGTAGTGTTAGGTAAGGGGTAGATGTAGATGTAGGGGTATGGGTGGGTTACGCTTCGGCGGGCCGGTGTGGACTTGTTGGGCCGGAGGGCCTGTTTCCACACTGTAAGTAATCTAATCTAAACATGTAAGTAATCTAATCTATTGCTCACAAGACCAAGCATTTCACTGTGCCTCAGTACATGTGACAATAAATTCAATTCAAATTAAAATCGGAAGGAAAACCATGAAGAGACAGGGAGAACGTACAAACTTCACACAAACAGATGGAATTGAACCCGGGTCTCTGATGCTGTCAGGCAGCAATGCCAACCAATGAGCCACCGTGCCGTCCACAAGTTAGGGGAAAATGCTTTACTACATATATCTATTCAAGTAGAGGGTCATCCAATGATCTTTTGAATTATGTTATGTTTTCAATGTTTGAGAAGAATGTGGAGAAAGGTAAACTCCAATTCAAAACATTAGCACCAGAGCAAAAGGGTCATTGGCCTCTGCTTTAATTTCCAGATTCGTAAAAACTGGTTCCCCCTCTCCCCCCACTGTAATATTCTGTAAATAACATTCATGCCATACAAATGCCAGACAATGACCATCTCCATCGAAAGAGAATTGAACCATCGCTCAACATTCAATGGTGTTGCCATCACTGAGTGCTCCATTACCAACATCCAGGGTTCACAACTGACCAGAAACTGAAATGCACCAGCTACATATATACTGTGAGTACAAGGGCAGGTCAAATGCTGGAAATCCTGCAATGAGTAACTCACTTCTGACTACTGAAAGCCTGTCCAGCTGATAGAATACCCACCACTTGCCACAATGAGTGCAGCTCCAACACTCAAGAAGTTTGACACCATCCAGGACAAAGTAGTCCACAGGTTGAAACCACATCCACTCTTGACATTTAGCAACAGAAGTGTGCATCTTCTACAAGATGCACTGTAGCAGCTCATCATGATGCCTTCGACAGCACTTCCCA
Source organism: Chiloscyllium punctatum (assembly GCF_047496795.1). Taxonomy (NCBI): domain Eukaryota; kingdom Metazoa; phylum Chordata; class Chondrichthyes; order Orectolobiformes; family Hemiscylliidae; genus Chiloscyllium; species Chiloscyllium punctatum. Next base: position 9,497,319 of record NC_092766.1, read on the forward strand.
AAGCTGTAATCTCTATCACCAAAAACAGTCACATCCAACAAGCAATGCAATAAATGGCTCTCCAAGCCCTTGTTCAAAGTCCAGATAAAAATAATTGGAAGATTTTTAAAGTTGTCTGGTCAATCAGAAGCCATTTTTCTCCTGGTTATTAGATTTATTAATAAACCAAAAAACTATCAGCTACAAAGGCTGCAGAGAAACAATCTACCATTAGAAGAGTAACACAGTGTGAATGCTTTCACTCAGCCCGGGACTGGACCCATAGCAGAGTCTGTGGGATAGACAATGGGTGCCACTGCCTTGTGGAGGATGGGAATGAGAATTGGGCCATTGGAGTCAGACCGCTATGTTGAGAGCAGGAAGGTGGAATGAGAGTGGGAGATTAGTGTGGTGGCAGACTTGAGCCTGAGTAAAGTAATATTAGCAGACAACTAAGCGCTACTTGTTTGTCCATCTTACAAGGCAGTGAGGGACGAAGATTTTAACTGGCATACACAAGAACTTTACCAAAGGCAATACTGACTTTTTTCTTAAAGGAAAAAAGGGTGAGACAGTGGTGACAAGCCGGCTGTTCAAAGCCAATAAAGTAAACAACTCGGGAGGCCTTGGGGTTTTTAAAAAATGTTGGAAGAATAGAAGCAGCCTGAAAAGGTGGGGTCCAGCTCCGACAAAACCAGGAATTTCAGTTTGAGCTTTTCGCATTTGCTAGGGTCTTGAAGCTGGATGTGGAAATTCTTATTCCTCTCTCTGTTACAGTTAAACGTTGGGGATTCTCTTCCTGCAGCTAGAATTGCACAGGAGGCAATCTAACTGACTGACTTTGCCAAGGGTGTGTTTACAGTATGTGATTATATTGGTATAGTTAATTAGCAGTAGTTAATTTATGTATTATTTCATTAAGCATTTTGATAGTTACAGTTAAACCAATTCTTATATTTTATTTTTGATTTGTTAGTATTTTAACTGCAGTGTAAAAATAAAGTATGTTTTGCTTAAAGTCAAATAGTTTTACCACCAATCGAACTGCATCTGGAACGCAGTGCATTACACTTACCTTTAAAATAAGAAAATGTTAGGATTTAAGCTACCTTATATTTTGAGGTGGTTTGGTCTGGTCCATAACAACAAGGATATCAATGTAAACATTCAAAAGTCCTATTAAAATGCCATTTTTCCCAGCTATTGAATTCTGTCAACAGCAAATCGGTCTTCTTCCAAAGGTAGCACAGCCCTTCATCTGCAGCCCAGGAAGGATGGCTTTTTTTAATTGAAAGGAGGGGTAGGAAGTGACCAGGTTAAATGGGAAAGAAGTGACAGGAGTTGGTTGATTGGAAGTGAGACTTTCACTTAGCAGCCATTCAAGACAGGTACTATTGTTTTGTGATGCTGCAGGGTGAAATGCTGTCAAACTCACTGTGAAAGTGAGGGCCACTTTAATGAGGCTACAATTTGACAGCTTTGTTCATTCTTATCATTTCACTGCAGGGTCAGTGAACCTTAAACATTTAATCCCACCAAATTCATGTAGTCATTTGAAAAGTTGTGCGTTCTTCAGTTCCTCCCTGAAGGACTGGACATCACAATGCTCTAGACAAAACAGTCTTCCCCTTTAATCTGGTTCCTAACACAAGGCTAGTGTAACTAATTCCACTCTCAGATGCAACAAGCTGGACAAGTGAGGGGGGAAGCTGCTACGCCCAGCTACAAAAGTCCTCTGATCCTCAGATCAGTACAAACAAGACAGCATCACACTCTAGTCATGCAATCCAGGGAAATCATTTTTATCACGTTAGCCATGTCTAAACTGGAAGAAGTGCACTTTCCTTTGTAAAAGTTGTATTTAGATTAGGACATGGCATCAGTCGAAATAAACTGGAGCAACATTTACTATTCTAAGCCTGGCATCAGGATTTCCCAAGGGGTGAAGGGAAATGGTTAAACAGTAACTTCACCTTGCACATTTTTAGCCCTAAATATTATAAATTTGAAAGGAATCAATTTGACCTGCTCACCGTTAACTAAACAAATCACTTCACAAATCACAGTTCTAATCAATTTTCACAACTTCATTTGTAATTGTGGCATCGAGGCTCTGGGAAGGTTAATAGCTTATCTTCAGCACAATGGCTTTGTTGCTAATGAAACTTGGAATAGTTCAAGGAGGGAACAATAATTACCAATTTATACAGTAGTACTGCTCCTGTATCTTACAAACTTATGAACTTGTAATGACATGACAAGTTCATAAGTTTGTAAGATACAGGAGCAGGGCCATCGAGTCTGCTCTGTCATTTGATCACGGCTGATATGCTCCTCACTCCATTTTCCTGCCTTCTCTCCATATCCCTTCTCTCCATTATCAATTAAAAACCTGCCTAACTCCTCCTTAAATTTACTCGCTATCTCAGCATCCACCGCACTTTGAGGTAGCAAATTCCACAGATTCACAACCCTTTGGGTAGAAGTAGCTTTTCCTCAACTCTGTTTTAAATTTGCTGCTCCTTATCTTAAAGAATGACCTCTTGTCTGAGAATGCCCCACAAAAAGAAGCATCTGCTCCACCTCTATTTCATCCATACCTTTTAATAATCTCAGATACCTCAATTTCATCTCCCTTTATTTTTCTAAATTCCAGAGAGTACAGACCTAAATCTTTCAATCTCCCTTCATATGACAAACCTCTCATCCCTAGGATCAATCTAATGAACTGCCTCCCATCCCATTACAACTTTCCTCAAATAAGGCGACCAAAACTGTGCACAATATGCCAGATGTGGTCACACCAATGCCTTATATAGTTGGAACAATACTTCCTCACCTTTATATTGTATGGTTTTAGCTCTAAAAGCTAACATTCCACTTGCTTTCTTGATTACCTATGTACCTGTATGCTAGTTTTCTGTGACTCATGAACACGTACACTTAGACCCCTATGCACCAGAGCACACAAAGTCTCTCCCCATTAAGATAATAGGTTGCCTTCCCATTTCTTCGGCCCAAATCCATGACCTCGTACTTATACACATTAAATTCTGTCTGCCACATTTTGGCCCACTCTCCTAACCTATTTATATCCATTTGTAAGGTTCATATTTCCTCATTGCAATTTACTGTCCTATCTATTTTTGAGTCGTCTGCAAACTTGGTTATACAGCCTTCTATCCCTGCATCCAGATTGTTAACATAGAGTGTAAATAGCTGGGGTCCAAGGACTGAATGCTGTGGCACCCCACTAGTTACATCTTGCCATCCAGAATAAAAAACATTTATTCCGACTCTCTATCTTTTGTCCATCAGCCAGTCAGCCATCCAAGCTATAAAATTACCCTTAATTCCATATGATTCAACCTTGTGAATTAACATTTTGCATGACACCTTATCAAATGCCTTCTGTAGTCCAGATATATTACACCTACATGCTCCATATTATACACTTTGCTTGTTACATCTTCAAAGAACTCTAGCAAATTAATCAAACATGTTCTGCCCTTCAAAAAACCACGCTGACTGACGGATAGTGGTCTGACTTTCCAAATGTCCAGATATTGTTTTCTTTATAACTGATTCTAACACTTTCCCAACAAGAGATGTTAAACTAATTGGTCTGTAATTTCTCACATTTTGCCTCCCTCCCTGTTTGAATCAGGGCGTCACATTGGGCCTCGGATTAGGGGGAGTAGATTTAGGACAGAGATGAGGGGATATTACTTTTCCTAGAGAGTAGTGAATCTATGAAAGTCTCTGCCCAAGGAAGCAGTAGAGGCAGCTTCATTAAATATATTGAAGATGCATTTGGATGGATTTTTGCATGTTGGGGAAATGAAGGATTATGGGGATAATGCAGGTAGGAGGGGCTGAGATGACGGATAGATCAGCCATGATCTTAATGAATGGAGGAGCAAGCTCGACGAGCCAAATGGCCTACACCTGCTTCTATTATTATGAAACTATTCGCCATTTTCCAATCCACTGGAACTTTTTCCATGTCCAGAGAATTTTGGAATATTGTAACATTATATGCAAGATTATTTCAGATATAAAACACACACAAGCCATTCAAATCAACTAGTCCAGGTTAGGGTTTATGCTTCATTCGGGCTTCCTCCCATAATAAGCATCCCATATTGCCTTTGCCCTCTTATAGTTGGCTATTGCCTTAATGCATTCAGACAATTTGCTTCAACCATTCCTGGTGATAGCCAAGTTCCACATCCTGACCAATTTTTGGAGAAAGAAATTCCTTCCAATTTTCCTTTTGGATTTCTTGGTGACTTATCTTCTACTAGTTTACAAAGTTAAAATTCACACAACACCAGGTTATAGTCCAATCTTCTATTAGTGACCTCCAACGCCATAAGACCATACAAATAGGAAAAGGAATAGACCGCTCAACCCTTCAAGCCTGCTCTGCCATTCAATAGGATTATGATTTACCCAAAATTCCTCATGCCCACTTTTCTGCCCTTCCCCATAATCCTAGACTCACCTACTGATCAAGAATCTATCATGGCCTTAAATAGACGTAAGGACTGTCTGTGGCAAGAAATTCCTCATGTTGGTCTTAAATTGGCATCCCTTAATTCTGAGACAGAGTTATGCTCTTTCACAAGTTTAAAGGCTTCAATATAATTTCAAGAGAACATAGAACATTACAGCGCAGTACAGGCCCTTCGGCCCTCAATGCTGCATCGCCCTGTCATACTAATCTGAAGCCCATCCCATCTACACCATTCCATGTACGTCCATATGCCTGTCCAATGACGACTTAAATGTACTTAAACTTGGCGAATCTACTACCGTTGTACGCAAAGCATTCCACACCCTTACTACTCTGAGTAAAGAAACTACCTCTGACATCTGTCTTATACCTATCTCCCCTCACTTAAAAGTTGTGTCCCCTCGTGTTTGCCATTCCCATACTTGGAAAAAGGCTCTCCCTGTCCACCCTATCTAACCCTCTGATTATCTTGTATGTCTCTCAACCTTCTTCTCTCTAATGAGAACAGCCTCAAGGCCCTCTGCCTTTCCTCGTAAGACATTCCTTCCATACCAGGAAACATCCTAGTAAATCTCCTCTGCACCCTTTCCAAAGCTTTCACATCCTTCTTATAATGTGGTGACCAGACCTGTACACAATACTCCAAGTGCGGCAGCACCAGAGCTTTGTACAGCTGCAGCATAACCTCCTGGTTCCAGAACTCAATCCCTCTATTAATAAAGGCCAAAACACTGTATGCCTTCTTAACAACCCTGTCAATCTGGGTGGCAACTCTCAGGTATCTGTGTACATGAACACTGAGATCTCTCTGCTCATCTGCATTCCCAAGAATCTCACCATTAGCCCAGTACTTTGCATTCCGATTACTCTGTTCAAAGTGAATCACCTCACACTTGTCCACATTAAACTCCATTTGCCACCTCTCAGCCCAGCTCTGCATCTTATCTATGTCTCGCTGCAACCTACTACATCCTTCGTCACTATCCACAACTCCACCAACCTTAGTGTCGTCTGCAAATTTACTAACCCATCCTTCTAAGCCCTCATCCAGGTCGTTTATAAAAATGACGAACAGCAGTGGACCCAACACCGACCCCTGCGGTATGCCGCTAGTAACTAGACACCAAGATGCACATGTTCCATCAACTACAACCCTCTGTTTTCTTTCAGCAAGCCAATTACTGATCCAAACTGCTATGTCTCCTACAATCCCATTCCTCCGCATTTTGTATAATAGCGTACCGTGGGGAACCTTATCAAACGCCTTGCTGAAATCCATATACACCACATCAACCGGCTTACTCTCACCTACCTGTTTGGTCACTTTGTCAAAAAAGTCAATAAGATTCGTTAGGCACGACCTACCTTTCACAAAACCGTGCTGACTGTCCCTGATCAGATTATTCTTTTCTAGATGGTTATAAATCCCATCGCTTATAACCTTTACCAATAACTTTACCAACAACTGAGACTCACTGGTCTGTAATTACCAGGGTTGTCTCTACTACCCTTTTTGAACAAGGGAACCACATTTGCTATCCGCCAGTCCTCAGACACTATTCCTGTGGACAATGATGATTAGAAGATCAATACCAAAGGCATTTCTCACTGAAAACATCTGAATCCCGGAACCTGCAACAGCCATTCCTGTCCCTGCTCTATCCATGTCTCCGTAATGGCCACAACACCGAAGTCCCAGGTACCAACCCACGCTGCCAGTTCACCCACTTTATTTCGGATGCTCCTCGCGTTGAAATACACACACTTCAATCCAGGTTCTTGCTTGCCAGTGCCAGACACTTGATTTTGGAACTCCCTACTTTCATCCTCTTCTGTATCTGTCCGACAATTTTGGTTCCCATCCCCCTGCTGTATTAGTTTAAATCCACCTTAATAGCTTTTGCGAATTTCTCACTCAGGATATTCGTACCCCTCTGGCTTAGATGAAGACCATCCTGCTTGTAGAGGTCCCACCTACCCCAAAGAGAGCTCCAATTATCCAAAAACCCGAAACCCTCCCTCCTGCCCCATCCCTGTAGCCACGTGTTCAATTCCTTTCTCTCCCTATTCCTCACCTCACTAGCACGTTGCACGGGCAGCAAACCAGAGAAAATAACTCTGTTTGTCCAAGCTCTAAGCTTCCATCCTCGCTCCCTGAATTTCTGCCTCAAGTCCTCATCTCTCTTCCGACCTATGTCGTTGGTGCCAATGTGGACCATGACTTGGGGCTGCTCTCCCTCCCCCCGAAGGATCCCAAAAACACGATCAGACATCACAGACCCTGGCACCCGGGAGGCAACACACCAACCGTGAGTCTCTCTCGTCCCCACAGAACCTCCTATCTGTCCCCCTAACTATAGAGTCCTCAATGACTACTGCTCTGCTCCTCTTCCCCCTTCCCTTCTAAGCAGCAGGTGCCCCACTGCTTTCCCCTGATGTCATTCCCCCCCAACAATATCCAAATCAGTATACTTATTGTTGGGGGGAACGGCCACAGGGGATCCCTGCACTGCCTGCTGGTTCCCTTTCTGTCCCCTAACTGTCACCCATCTGTCTTTTTCTTTTATCTGGGGAGTGACTACCTCTCTGAAAGTCCTGTCAATAACGCCCTCTGCCTCCCAAATGATCCGAAGTTCATCCAACTCCAGCTCCAGTTCCCTAACGCAGTTTTCAAGGAGCTGGTGTTGGGTGCACTTCCCACAGATATAGTCAGCAGGGACACTAGTGGTGACCCTCACTTCCCACATTCTGCAGGAGGAACACTCCACTGCCCTAAACTCCATTCCCACTATTCTAATTCCTGAAGTGACTACTAAAAAAAAAGGATTAGGAAATAAACTAGTTACCTCACCTTGTCAATCTGGCTCCCACAACTTTTTCTTTAGGTTAGAGGAGGAGGATGATGGGTGGGAGACACAACCCGAGTAGTGTCTCGGGTAACGCAACTACGCAAATACAAACTGTTCTACTTACCCTTCCCAGAAGTCCTTTGCTCACTCCTCCCTCGCTGGCCTGAAGGTAAGAAGTTTAAATATACTTACCGGCCTTCCCGACAATCACCTCACACCAATGTCACCTCCTCCCGGCTCCCGCCTCTCACTGCTCCGAAGCAGCAAGACAGCTTTTACTTCTGACATGTATACAAATCTCTTTCTACTTTCATCCTTGGAAAGCATCTTCAGAACCTCTGCAGTGACACTACACCAGGTGCGTCCAACAGACAGTACATGGGTCACAATGTAATCAGTGGAAGAATCCTACAGGACCATCCAAGTTTATCCTCAGACATAGACAAATCTCACCAGAAGACTTTATAGCTCCAGGTCATTTCTCTCCCATATTTGAGCCAGACTTATGGGAGGGAAACGGTTTGTGATTGGATGAACAGCGCAGTGTTCGGAGCATCACTCAGCTGGGGGCCCAGAGCTGTATAGGGACTTACAGCGATTGAGGTGCACACTGGTTTAAGGAGAAGGGTAATCAGAGTTGGGTTGTCATCAGGAAATGAAAGTCAGGATGCTGGTTTAGAGAGAAGGGGTGAGAGTTGGGTTATAACCAGGTAATAAAGGTAAGGGTGCTGGCTTGGGGAGAAGGGTTGCAAGAGTTAGTCTATCACCAGGGGATGAAGGTAAGGGTACTGGTTTGGAGACAAGGTTGAACAATAGTTAGGTCTAATGATCAAAAGGAGTTGGGGAACAAAAGGTGCAACATTGGCAACATTGGCATATCCTGGATTGGGAAACCAAGCAGGAAGCAACTCAAGCATCACCCATGTCGATTATCAGCCAACTCCACGTGATAATACATCCTCCTTTCCTGAGTGAGAGTAAGTTTGAATCGTGGGGCACCACGCAGTAGTCCAAATGTGGTCTAACCAAGCTTCGTTAGGTCTGACATAGGCTCCCTACTTTTCAATTGTATCCCTCTAGCAACGAAGCCTAGTGTTTGGTTTTCTTTTTTCAAAATTATCTTTCTAACCTGTGGCACAACCGTCAATGATTCATATATTTGTACTCTTCCCCACCAAGACTCGCATCATTAGTAAATAATCTCTGAACCTTCTTTCCAAAAAGTACAACTCACTTTTACATGTAGAACTTCATTTGCAAATCATATGCATACTTTGCAAGTACGTACTCTAATTTGTTGCAATCCTCTAAGTATTGGTTATCCTATCTCAATTTGGTGCTACTTGAAAAATTTAAACATTATTCCAAAGTCTAAATTATTCATGGTTCCAGTACTGACCCTTGTGAAAAATTACTTTCCACTTTCTGTCACTCTGAATCCATCTATTGTTTCCATTTGTTGCTTCTTCTATAAATTTGTTGGTAAAAAATGTTTGAAAGTAAGACCTTCACAAAGATCACAGTAACACTCAGCAGTGTCAATGACAGCTTTCAAGGGTGTTCACTTTCACAAACATACAGCACATCAGATAACAGCAAGATACAAAAAAAAGCCTCAAACAAGTTCTGTTATCAAATGTTCAAAGTAAGACACCTCTGACCTAATTCCCACCACCACAATGCTTTCCAGTCTTTAATATCTTCCAGCCTTTCAGGGAGGCACGTTTTCCCCTCCTGTGAAAAGCTTCACTAAAGCACACAGCAAAAAAAAATCTCTGAAGGGAGTGCCCTCCCACACCAATAAGATGCAATTTCAGAATGCTCTTTAGAGACTAAGGACGACATGAACATAAATTCTAAAATTAAGTCAGGTTCTGTATCCAAATGGCTAATTCTCCCTGTATTCCATGAGATCTAACCTTGCTAATCAGTCTCCCATGCGGAACCTTGTCGAATGCCTTACTGAACTCCATATAGATCACATCTACTGCTCTGCCTTCATCAATCTTCTTTGTTACTTCTTCAAAAAACTCAATCAAGTTTGTGAGACATGATTTCCCACGCACAAAGCCATGTTGACTATCCCCAATCAGTCTTTGCCTTTCCAAAATACATGTACATCCTGTCCCTCAGGATTCCCTCCAATAACTTGCCCACCACTGAGGTCAGGCTCACCAGTCCATAGTTCCCTGGTTTGTCTTTACTGCCCTTCTTAAACAGTGGCACCACGTTTGTCAACCTCCAGTCTTCTGGCACCTCACCTGTGACTATCGCTGATACAAATATTTCAGCAAGAGGCCCAGCAATGACTTCTTTAGCTTCCCATAGAGTTCTCAGGTACACTTGATCAGGTCCTGGGGACTTGTCCACCTTTACCCGCTTCAAGACATCCAGCACTTTCTCCTCTGGAATCTGGACATTTTGCAAGATGTCACCATCTATTTCCCTATAGTCTATATCTTCCATATCCTTTTCCACAGTAAATACCGGTGCAAAATATTCATTTAGTATCTCCCCCATTTTCTGCGGCTCCACACAAAGGCTGCCTTGCTGATCTTTAAGGGGCCCTATTCTCTTCCTAGTTACCCTTTTGTCCTTAATATATTTGTAAAAGCCCTTCGGATTCTCCTTAATAAATTTGCCAAAGCAATGTCCCCTTTTTGCCCTCCTGATTTCCCTCTTAAGTATACTCCTACTGCCTTTATACTCTTGTAAGGATTCACTCGATCTATCCTGTCTATACCTGATATATGCTTCCTTCTTTTTCTTAAGCAAACCCTCAATTTCTTTAGTTATCCAGCATTCCCTACACCTACCAGCCTTTCCTTTCACCCTGACAGGAATATACTTTCTCTGAATTCTTGTTATCTCATTCCTGAAAGCTTCCCATTTTCCAGCCGTCCCTTTACCTGCAAACATCTGCCTCCAATCAGCTTTCGAAAGTTCTTGCCTAATACCATAAAAATTGGCCTTTCTCCAATTTAGAACTGGTCTATCCTTTTCCATTACTATTTTAAAACGAATAGAATTATGGTTGCTGGCCCCAAAGCGCTCCCCCACTGACACCTCAGTCACCTGCCCTGCCTTATTTCCCAAGAGTAGGTCAAGTTTTGCACCTTCTCTAGTAGGTACATCCACATACTGAATCAGAAAATTGTCTTGTACACACTTAACAAATTCCTCACCATCTAAACCTTTAACACTACGGCAGTCCCAGTTGATGTTTGGAAAGCTAAAATCCCCTACCATAACTACCCTATTATTCCTTCAGATAGCTGAGATCTCCTTACAAGTTTGTTTCTCAATTTCCCTATGACTATTAGGGGGTCTATAATACAATCCCAATAAGGTGATCATCCCTTTCTTAATTCTCAGTTCCACCCAAGTAACTTCCCGGGATGGGGATTTCTGGGAATATCCTCCCTCAGCACAACTGCAATGCTATCCCTTATCAAAAATGCCATTCCCCCTCCTCTCTTGCCTCCCTTTCTATCCTTCCTGTAGCATTTGTATCCTGGAATATTAAGCTGCCAGTTCTACCCATCCCTGAGCCATGTTACTCTAATTGCTATGATACCCCAGTCTCATGCTCGTAACCATGCCCTGAGTTCATCTGCCTTCCCTGTTAGGCCCCTTGCATTGAAATAAATGCAGTTTAATTTATTCGTCCTACCTTGTCCCGGCCTGCCCTGACTGTTTGACTCATGTCTGTTCTCAACTGTACCAGTCTCAGATTGATCTCTTTTCCTTACTATCTCCCTGGGTCCCACCCACCCCCCCCCTCCCCCCCCCACCTTACGAGTTTAAATCCTCCCAAGCAGTTCTAGCAAATTTCCCTGCCAGTATATTAGTCCCCTTCCAAGTTAGGTGCAACCCATTCTTCTTGTACAGGTCACTTCTACCCCAAAAGAGATTCCAATGATCCAAAAATGTGAATCCTTCTCCCATACACCAGCTCCTCAACCATGCATTCATCTGCTCTATCCTCCTATTTCTGCCCTCATTAGCTCGTAGCACTGGGAGTAATCCAGATATTACTACCCTTGAGGACCTCCTTTTTAAATTTCTGCCTAACTCTCTGTAATCTCTCTTCAGAATCTCTTTTCCTTTTCTATATTGTTGGTTCCAATGTGGGCAATGACCTCTTGCTGGCCCCTCTCCCCCTCTGCACCCTCTCAGACATCCTTGACCCTGGAACCAGGGAAACAACACACCATTCTGCTTTTTCTCTACTGGCTACAGAAACATCTGTCTGTACCTTGGACTACAGAATCCCCTATCGCAATCTTAGAAGCCAACGTACCCCTCGTTGCATTAGAGCCACTCTTAATACCAGAAACTTGGCTATTTGTGCTACGTTCCCCTGAGAATCCATCACCCCCTACATTTTCCAAAACATCATACCTCTTTGAAATGACATATCCACAAAAGACTCCTGCCCTAGGTGCCTACCTCTCTTACCCTTCCTGGAGTTAACCCATCTATGTGACTGTATCTGAGACTTCCCCCCTTCCTATAACTGCCATCCATCACATACTGTTACTGTTGCAAATTCCTCATCGCTTCTATCTGTCTCTCCAACCGATCCATTCGATCTGATAAGATTCGCATCCAACAGCATTTATGGCAGATATAATCCGCAGTAACCCTTAAACTCTCTTTAAACTCCCATATCTGACAAGAAGTACAAATCACGGCAAAGACCATTTTTGCTCCTTCACAATCTACAGACAATAGGTGCAGTAGGCCATTCTGCCCTTCAAGCCTGCACCACCATTCATTATGATCATGGCTGATCATCTTCAATCAGTATCCTGTTCCTGCCTTATCCCCAGAACCCTTGATTCCACTATCCTTAAGAGTTCCATCCAACTCTTTCTTGAGACCCAGAAAATAACACCGTATTATTCCTCTACAAAACACTGCACTAGGTTAAATTAATAGTATGGCTTATATTTTAAGTTTAATCAAGAGACTTAGCTCCAAAAACATATAAATCAAGAAAGAACCCACTGTACTCACTACTGCATTTTTTCTACTGGACAGACTTAAAACAATGATTAACTTATCTGATTCTGTGTTGTGAACTTCACCCAAACAGGTTCCTCCAAGATTAGTTGTGAAATTCACTGTATGTTAATTTTCCCAGATGCACACCGATGTCCAGCGATACACAAATTCAAAAACAACAAAGGCAGTAACTGTGCAGGTTCTCTCGCTCTCTGCTGCACTGTCCTCACGTGTTTCCTTTGTCTGTTCTTCTCTCTTTTAAAACTGCTGTTGTTTTGACTTTTTTTTCCCCCCAAAGTTCCAAAATAATGCAACAGCATATAAAACAGTAATTGCTGCTCCTGGAATTCGAGGAAATTACCTCCAACACCTAAAATACCTCAAGAAAAGGAGCAGCTCTTACAGCCAGAATTTTTTTCCCAACCTCCATCTTGGATTACCCAGAATCCTAATGTGAACAAATTGTAAAAATGACACAAGTGCACATTTTGGACAGCAAACAATTAAAAGCAAAGATTTATTATTAGAGTTATGGTTATATCAATCTCTGGGTAATTTGAGAAAGGCTCATTTGTGTTGGAGGCTTAGAACTCAATTTAAAGTACTTAGCTGGAGTGATAATTAAAGTAGCCTTTGCTCAGACTCAAATTAAAAACCGTTGAAGTTTTCGAGAAATCAAGATCATGTGAAGCCTTTCCAAACTTTTTTTCTCACACACTCAGGCACACACACCATTAACACGTTTTATAACGTGTCATAAAAGACATGAAGGAATTGGCTCCAAGGCAAATGAGGGTAGCTCAGATAATGGAGTATTTAGAATCAAAGAATGAAAAAGCACAGGGGCAGACCAATTAGCTTATATTGATGAAAACTCTTTGGAATAACTACCCAATTAGTTCCATTGCCTCAGCTCTTTCACCAGAGCCTGCTAATTTTTCCCTTCCAAGTATTTATCCAATTTAATTTGAAGGTTATCTACTAAGATGCTTTTCAGATAACAAACTGTCATGCTAATAATGCTAATAATGTGGGCGGCACAATGGCACAGTGGTTAGCACTGCTGCCTCACAGCACCAGAGATCCGGGTTCAATTCCCGTCTCAGGTGACTGACTGTGTGGAGTTTGCACATTCTCCCCGTGTCTGCATGGGATTCCTCCGGGTGCTCCGGTTTCCTCCCACAGACCAAAAATGTGCAGGTTAGGTGAACTGGCCACGCTAAATTGCCCACAGTGTTAGGTGAAGGGATAAATGTAGGGGAATGGGTCTGGGTGGGTTACGTTTCGGGGGGTCGGTGTGGACTTGTTGGGCTGAAGGGCCTGTTTCCACACTGTAAGTAATCTAATCTCATACTTTCTCTGATTCCATGACCAACCATGTCACGTTAACCACTTCAAGTTCACTCAACTTAGATCAGAGATGAAAGACTTATTGGTCTGCATGGCTCAGTGCTAGGTTGACCGGTCCCTTTACCTGTTCAGCCACCAAGGGAAATGAAACTGATTTTCAGAAATTGCTGGGCTCGTCAAAAGGCATGTACAGAACCAATAATGACTATTTTAGCTCATTACACAATGGAACAATCCATCAAAAAAGAACCACCAAACTTGCTATCATAACTAAAGGAACAGTTGGTTGTAACCCTCATAAACAAATGGTGCACAAGCATTGCTGAAATAAAAATAAAAGCATACAATCCAATTGCTCCAATTCGAATAGCCGGTGAAACAACTATATCTGAAGTGCCTGCTCTCCCACACAAAATAGTTGGCAAGCTACTTATTCTCAAACCTTTGATGGTCTACAACCTGTATGAGTAAGCCAACAATATCCACCCCAGGTATTTACTTTAGAACAGATGAATGGACTTACATATGTTTAGGTCAGAGTGGTGCTGGAAAAGCACAGCAGGTCAGGCAGCATCCAAGAAGCAGGAAAATCGACGTTTCGGGCAGAAGCCCTTCATTAGGAATGGAGGCAGGCAGCCTCCAGGGTGGAGAGATAAAATTTTATCTGTCCACCCTGGAGGCTCCCTGCCTCCATTCCTGATGAAGGGCTTCTGCCCGAAATGCTGATTTTCCTGCTCCTTGGATGCTGCCCGACCTGCTGTGATTTTCCAGCACCACTCCGATCTAAACTCTGGTTTCCAGCATCTGCAGTACTCATTTATGCTCGTATGGATTTACATGGTCTGCTTTGTTCCTACATTGTCATCTGCTGCAGTTGTAGAAAAGGCCCAAGTAAACTGATTGCAGAGGGTAAAAGGCTGAGCAGGGAAATAAAAGTCAAGTTGGAAATAAGAAAGTTATGGTTGAGAAGATGGATTGCAGCAGCATGACCGAGAGGATATGAGGTTAGAAATGAGACAAAACCGCAGACAACATTTTCTCAATGACACAGGGCAGTCTTACTATGGTCAGTATCAGAGTATGCTACTTGTGATAATGTTTGATTAACACTTGATAGATTTGGAAGGAAACAAGACATTCACACGATGACAAAGGAAAGGTCTGAGAGACAGGACAGTGTGCTGAAAAGTCAGAGGTGGAGAGGCTTTTCTTCAGGAGTCGTGTAGTTGAATCATACTGCAAAGAAGGAGGTGCATTCAGCTCATTGAGCCTGTGCCAGCTCTTTGTTAGAGCTATCCAATTAGTCCTAATAACCTATTCTTTCCTCATAGCTCTGAAAATTATTCCCCATTCATTCTCATGATTATTTCACTTTTAAAAGTGTATTATTGAAATCACTTCCTTTTGGGCACTGCATTCTAGATCGCCATTCCGATCAACTCACTGAACAAAACTCTGCTTCCTGCTATCACCTTCAGTTCTTTTGCCAATTACCTTAAATCTGTATCCTCAAGTTACTGAAACTCCTGTTACTGTAAACAATTTCTCATTCCATACTCTTATAATTGCTTGCTTGTTCAGAATTTAAGTATTGCTGCATAAAAGACTTTTTGCCAAAGCTCTGCATAATGCACCCATCAGCATCCGTCATGACAACACCTCTTCTGGAAGCCACCTGCCAACAAATCAGTACTCTTCTCTCACAGTACAAAACGTTCATACTTGACTTTGATATTTCTTGTTAAAAGTCCTGATGAGTGCAAAATGAAAAACTTCTTTTACTTACTGCATTAAACCCACTATTTTGAACACTTACAGCTAATCGCTCTTAACATCTGTGTGTAACTGAGAATAACTCCAGTTCCTTTTATCATTTGACATTCATAAAACTTCTAATAAACTTCTGCATCAAATCAAAAGCCTTGTAATTGCCCCAGAACTGGAGTACCTTGAACTGGTCATTTGCAATCCAAGCAATATTAAGAAAAGGACCAATCTTTGTTTCTGTACTCCTTATAAGCATTTTTTGAAAAAATAGAGTTGGAAAGTTAAGGTGTGAACTGAGCAAAGTACTGGTCTCTGAAAGCAATTTAAAACATTTAGTCATGGAGTCTTAAGAGGCCTTGTGAGAAAGCCAGTTCTGTACAGGCACTGGTTGCATAAGAACAGATCCTTCTAGCTCTTGTCCAGCCAATTACCAAGCAAATCTCAAGGGAAGTGGTGGGTAAAGAATCCTGAAGTAAAGACCTTGAAGTAACAGCAAAACAACTCTCAGGTTTACACCAGCCAAGAAAAGAAGCATTATGACCACAGCCTGTGCTATTGTGACGTGATGACAGATATATTTTTGCAGCAATCCAGCTTTCATGAGAACTATTTTTTATGCTGTGATTCAATGTGTTTTAATAATTTTAATAACCTAAGTTGGAACTTTAAAAATAACCATTTCCCACCAATATTCAAAGTGACTTGTCACAAATAACTGTGTACTTCACGAACGAAGAACTTATTACACAGCCAAGACTGGAAGGCCAATTATAAAAGTATTGTAATTTCCAGTGCCTCTCAGACACTCCCTACTCCAGTCAGAAAGTAAGATATCGGGGCAAAGGATGCAGCAAAATCAGCAACAGAATTTATGAGAAGAGAAGGGGTGATATAACTACAAAATGTGGCTTCATGTACTTTCCCTAGGAACAGTCAGCTTATGCAAGATAGAGAGAAGTAGTCAATGTGGGAGACAAAAAGATAGAATATAAGATTGCATGAGGATTTGATAGAAGCTTTTTGTTCATGGGATCAACATATTTTTGGAAATGTGAGCATTCACTGGCCATTCTTAACTGCCATTAAGAAGGTAGCAGTGAACCACAGTCAAGTTCCCAATGAAAAGACATGTTGCACCTCTTAAATCTGCACTGAGCTTTACTGGAATACTTCAAGAGCCAGAGAGCAGAGACGTGAGCATTGGGGCATACTGCAGAATTTAAATGACAGATGACTAGAACGTCTAAGACATGGAGGTGTCTCCATATGGCCTCTTCAACATAGAGGACATCATCTCAGGAGCAGTGACTACAATATATAAAATAGAATTAATCGCTGTTTCAATTTTCAGAAATGTTTGGGGCCTTTGTGAGAAGGAAAGGAAGGGTGTTCTATCTTATGTGCTTCCATGGAAAGCTCATTTGGGAAGCAGAGGGGATGTCGATGGTGACTGAGGGGCAGAACATTTTACCTATGCCCAAACATATTTAGTAATATCAGTTAATAACTGATCATACGTCACATAGTTCCTGTACAACCTAGAATAGCTGCTGTAAAGCCACTACCCTTTAAAAACTACATCTATGAAGCAGAAGTATTTTACATGAACAGTGCTACTATAAAATCTACACTTCACATTTTACTTACTTGTAGTCGTCCATCTAGGGTCCGCTGGATTGTAACGCACTTGCTGGGATGTGCTCCATTGGTTGTAATAGCTGTAATCAATGAATCCAACTCATCCTTCTTTTCTTTGAGCTTTTTCACTAAACTCTCAATGGCACGTTTAGCAAAGGTCTCATTCTCCCCACCTTGTCGATGGCACATCAGACTGTGCACGATGCTCAGGCATGCATCATTGCTGGTGGGAGGGTTCAAAGACATAGTGCAGCTTGCTTCTACAGGAAGCCAGAAAACAAATGATGTTTAGAGAAGGTTCAAGTAAAAAGTTACACCCCTGAGTAAAATTAGTTAGATACAAATAAACTTGACTCAGTTATATTCTTGCCTTGAATCAGAAAGTTACAAATTCACACAATTATATAACACCTTTAATAAAGAAAAACATCTCATGCAACCTCAAAGGATTGAAAACCAGTCAAAAACAATCGAGACTGAATAAAAGGAGACAGTAGGATGTGTCTAAACGTTCAATCACTTGAGAATGCAACTTTAAGAAAGTTCTAGAATTTGCATATGAAAGAACTGAAACCAACATGCCCATTATAAGAGATGAGAGACTTAACAAACAATCCAGGTCTTTTTCAATATATAATTTCAGTTACATCACATTGTAAACTTTTGCTATAAATTCTGTGCCCGACAATCTTATACTCTACAACCACCTGATGAGGCAGTGCTCCGAAAGCTAGTACTTCCAAATAAACCTGTTGGATAGCCAGGTGTTGTGTGATTTTGAACTTTGTACCCCCCAGTCCAACGCCAGCATCTCCAAATCTAAAAGGTTAATCAATGAAGCTGGTTTAAGAGGGCTCTTTAAAAGATGAGGTTTAAAAGGTTTGTAGATGGGATTGCTGAGCCCAGACAGCCACGAATAGTGGAGTCATGGAAGTCTACAAAAGCCCATAGCTGGCCAAAACTGGAGTAGCGTGGATATTTTGGAATGTTACAGAGTTGGATGAGACCGCAAAGAAAGAGTGACAAAGAGGGCAGAATAATCTGAAAACAATGAAATGTTTAATAAATCAAGACACTGTCAGACTGAGGGCAAACATAGTCAACAGACAATAGATGCAGGAGTAGGCCATTCTGCCCTTCGAGCCTGCACCACCTTTCAATATGATCATGGCTAATCATCCTCAATCAGTATCCTGTTCCTGCCTTATCTCCATAACCCTTGATTCCCCTATCCAACTCTTTCTTAAACGAATGCAGAGAATGTGCCTCCACTGCCTTCTGGGGCAGAGCATTCCACACACCCACCACTCTCTGGGTGAAGAAATTTCTCCTCATCTCTTTCCTAAATGGCCTACCCCTTATTTTTAAACTGTGTCCTCTGGTTCAGGACTCACCCATCAGCGGAAACGTGTTTCCTGCCTCCAAATTGTCCAATCCTTTAATAATCTTATACGTCTCAATCAGATCCCCTCTCAATCTTCTAAACTCAAGGGCATACAAGCCCAGTCGCTCCAATCTTTCAACGTAAGATAGTCCCGCCATTCCAGGAATTGACCTCGTGAACCTACGCTGCACTCCCTCAATAACCAGAATGTCTTTCCTTAAATTTGGAGACCAGAACTGCACACAGTATCCCAGGTACAGTCTCACTAGGGCCCTGTACAGCTGCAGAAGAACCTCTTTGCTCCTATACTCAATCCCTCTTGTTATGAAGGCCAGCATGCTATTATCTTTCTTCACTACCTGTTGTGTCTGCATGCTTGCCTTCATTGACTGGTATACAAGAACACCCAGATCTCTAACCTGACTCCATTTAGGTAGTAATCTACCTTCCTGTTCTTGCCAAAGTGGATAACCATACATTTATCCACATTAAACTGCATCTACTGTGCATCTGTCCACTCACCTAACCTGTCCAGGTCACCCTGTAATCTCCTAACATCCTCCTCACATTTCACCCTACCACCCAGCTTTGTATCATCAGCACATTTGCTAATTAATACCATCTTCTATATCATTAATATATATTGTAAAAAGCTGCGGTCCCAGCACTGATCCCTGCGGTACCCCACTAGTCACCGCCTGCCATTCCAAAAGGGAGCCGTTTATCACTACTCTTTGTTTCCTGTCAGCCAACCAATTTTCAATCCAAGTCAGTACTTTGCCCCCAATACCATGCGCCCTAATTTTGCTCACTAACCTCCTATGTGGGACTTTATCAAAGGCTTTCTGAAAGTCCAGGTACACTACACCCACTGGATCTTCCTTGTCCATCTTCAGAGTTACATCCTCAAAAAATTCCAGAAGATTAGTCAAGCATGATTTCCCCTTCATAAATCCATGCTGACTCTGACCTATCCTGTGCCTGCTATCCAGATGTGTCGTAATTTCATCCTTTATAATAGACTCCAGCATCTTTCCCACCACTGAGGTCAGACTAACTGGTCTATAATTTCCTGTTTTCTCTCTCCCATCTTTCTCAAAAGATGGTACAACATTAGCCACCCTCCAATCCGCAGGAACTGATCCCGAATCTATCGGACTCTGGAAAATAATCACTAACGCATCCACGATTTCTAGAGCCACCTCCTACAGTACCCTGGGATGTAGACCATCAGGCCTGGGGACTTATCAACCTTCAGACCTAACAGTCTCTCCAACACCAATTCCAGGAAAATATAAATTCCCTTCAGTTCAGGTCCTTCAGCCAGTGTTACCTCAGGGAGATTGCTTGTGTCTTCCCCAGTGAACAAAGATCTGAAGTACCAATTCAACTCTTCTGCCATTTCTTTGTTCCCCGTAATATATTCCCCTGTTTCTGTCTTCAATGGCCCAATTTGGGTCTTAACCATTATTTTCCCTTTCACATACCTAAAAAAGCTTTTACTATCCTCCTTTATATTTTTGGCCAGTTTACCTTCGTCCCTCATTTTTTCTCTGCATATTTCCTTCTTAGTAATCCACTGTTGTTCTTTAAAAGCTTCCCAGTCCTCTGCTTTCCCACTGATCTTTGCTATGTTATACTCTTGCTCTTTTGACTTTATACGTTTCTTAACTTCCCTCGTCAGCCACAGTCACCCCTGCTTCCTCATAGGATCTTTCTTCCTTTTTGGAATGAACTGATCCTGCATCTTCTGCATTATACACAGAAATATCTGCCACCGTTCCTCCACTGTCATCCCTGCTAAGGTATTGCACCACTGAACTTTGGCCAGCTCCTCCCTCATAGCTCCATAGTTCCCTTTATTCAACTGAAATACTGCATTGTCACTACCGATTGTACCCTCTCCCTTCCAAATTGCAGATTGAAGCTTATTGTATTATGGTCACTACCGCCTAAAGGCTCCTTCACTTTGAGGTCCCTGATCAATTCTGATTCATTGCACAATACCAGATCCAGAATTGCCTTTTCCCTGGTAGGCTCCAGCACCAGCTGTTCTAAGAGTCCATCTCGGAGGCAGTCCAGAAAGTCTCTTTCTTGAGGTCCAATACCATCCTGATTCTCCCAGTCTACCTGCATGTTGAAATCCCGCATAACCACTGTAGTAACATCTTTGTGACAGGCCAATTTCAGCTCCTTATTCAACTTACATCCATACTGCTGTTTGGGGGCCTGTAGATAACTCCCAAGAGGGTCTTTCTACTCTTAGAATTTCTCAGCTCTATCCATACTGACTCTACATCCCCTGATTCTAGGTCCAATTAGCACAGACGTAATGAACAAATAAGTTGCAAATTAGCAAATGGGCAGCAGAGTTTTCGATCAGTTCGTCAATGGAAAATGGAAGTTTTCCAGTCAAGCAGTGTCTTGGGATAGCAGAGTATGGATAAGATATTCAGTGGCAGATGGCCTGGGGCAGATTGTGAAGATAGGTAAGTTAAGAAGATGGTCTTGACAATACAGGGAAATGGAGCAAAAATTTAGCACATTTTCAGACAGAGTTCTAATATTGTGAATCATCTAGATCAGAGACAACTGCCAGGTAGAGGAATGGAATTGATGTCTACAGAACACAAGACAGTGGCTTTGATCTTCTCGGTATTTAATTAGAACACATTTCATTTTGTCCAATAGTGGATGCTGGACAAGCAGCCCAAAAAGACGGACAATGACAAGTTTAAGAGACCAGGGATTTTATTACAGCTGGATTGCATCAATATACCTGTGCATGGTATGTTTTCAGATGGTGTCAACTTGGACAACATGATAAATTAGTTTGGGGGAGGGTCTCAAAGAATGGTTCCTTCGAGGACACCAGAAGCATAGGTGCAGAACTGATAAGTGAGCCATTGCAGGAAATTCTCTTGCTACAACTGGGAAGATCAACTGTGATCAAAACGGCAAAGTCATGACTGGTTACAGCTGGTACAGTGCTGCAGCAAGAGCAGAAATCCGGCTGGAAAGGTTCAAACATAGAACTGCAGACAGATAGACATGGGGAATAGAGAGTTAGAGGTTTATAGTACAGAAAAGGTCCACTGGGTCTGGGACGAAACAACACATCCAAAAACTTGGGTGAAGAAGGATACATAGTGGACAGTAGAAGGGTGACTAAGTGTTGGGCAGCCAGGTGGACTACCAGAAGACTTTCTGGCTTTGTCCTACGCCAATCAGAATGAAGACGTTCCTTGCTAAGTGCCTGGATAAGTGAAAAGTCTGCAAACTGTTGCATCATGCATATCAGACTTCAGCTGTTCATTCTTAGCTTTTCTCCTCCACTATCTAGAGCAAGAAGCTTGCTATCAGCATAAGAAAAGCTAAAAATTAATCATAACATTTAACTTCAACTTTTACTTTCTAATATTATCAACCAATTTATCTCAAACTACACTTTTGTGCAAACTGCTGAATAATCCTCATTAATGGAAAATCTCTTTCACTTCACAGTATCTGTAAATTCATGGGAAAAAGTCAGGCTACTGAAAAACAGCATCTTCCCACGTGAATATGATTTGGTGCATGCATACATACACAAAGGACATAAAACAAAAGGAGAGGAGACACCATTTGGTACATGAAACTCACCCCAAAAAGCCAGAACAAAGCCATGTACACTGCAACTTGCCTTCTAACTACCCCATTCATGAGAGGAAAAACAAAAAGGTACATTTTGAAGAAATTCCTCCAACTCTCTGAACCAATCTTGGAGCCTGAAGTAACCTAGGAAGTCTCCTATCTGCAACTCAACTACAAATTTCCTTTGAACAGGAAATGTCTGCCTTTGTTTGGAAGGGCAAAAGGGAATCTGCACTCATTTTATCTTGGTGGGTAACAGCTATGGGGGCCCACACTGACACTGGCCTTTACCAAGACTCATGTCGTCATTTTTTTTGACTGGCACAAACTTGATGGGCTGAATGGCCCTCTTCTGTCCTGTGAACACCTGTCTTTCATATCTGCGCCCATCTAAATTCCAAACCCAAGCTTTTCCTATTTCAGTGGTCAGGCCAAAGGCTCTGGAATTCCCTCCCTAGCCAACTCAGTCTCTCTCTTTCTGACCAATCTTTCAGTTAGCTGATTAATATTGCCTTATATGGCTCTGTATTACTGTGTTCTAGAATACATATATAAACTGCAGAAGCTTTGTAAGTTTAAGACCACAATACAAATATAATGTTGCTGTCTGACCCAGGAAATCTAATAGACAAGAATACAGTCATTTTTAAAGTATTTTTAAATAGTTAGAAGCATTAAGCATTAGAAAACCAAAGGACTGATGAAAACCAAAGGAAGTAACAGAAACAAAACTGAACATTGCCTTTTCAGCATGTTGTGTGACTGTCAGCACACTTCAGCTATATACTGTATCTGGCTCTTCCAAGTTGGTAAGAGTCAGTCACCACCCCAATTTACGCTCTCATTGAAACTAATTACATAGATTGTCAGTGCCACTCCTCGTTGCCTTGTTTGAATACTGACTTAAATGGGATCATCTGCTAATTATAGTTCATTAGAATACATACCAGACAAAACAACGGAAAAAATTGGAGGAATGACGTTTTAAAGAATAGATGCTTTGCCAAAGAATTTTATGCTTCAATCAGACTTATGCTAACCACATGCTCCAGTTTAAGAAATGACTTAAAGCAATGTTTGTTCTTTATCTCATTAATCATTTATTTTGTAGCCAATTTCCTCAAAAAAAGCTTCAGCTTACAACTACTGATCTATAAACATCAACATTCATAAATTGTCTCCACTAAACAGTGCAGAAATTTAGTGAGTGAACAACCCAAATCCACAGGCCCAGAAAACAAGTTCCATCAAAAACTCTAAAATCCCTCCATAACAGAGTACGTCTAGCCTGCAAAAGAGGAGTAATAATCCACAGGAATAGTAACCTTTAAAGTAGGAAAGGGAGGCAACAAAAATCCAGTGAGGGCTCTAGCTTTGGCTCGCCTTGGACAGTAATTTTTTTAACCCAAATAAATTTTTCCCTGTTCCATAGTTTTGGACTAAACAAACAGAGCTACATTACCCGGGTGGATCAATTGTAGGCTTGGCACAGGTTGAAAATGTGACCTACAGGCCACAATGGGTCAGGCCAATAAATACATTTCGAGAAGAAAAAAATTACTCCATTTGGAAAAAATAATGACTACGTTTCTACAGCAAAGCTGTACATTGTCATTTCAGGTAAAATTTCAAAGGAGTCATTCATCCTATGATATCTGCGCTAGCCCCTCGAAAGTGTCCAATGTCAGCCCACACCCCAGCTTTTCCCCAGTAGTCCACAAATGAGTTTTGTTCAAATACAAATCCAATTGCCTATTCAAAGTCTTTCTGAGTTCTCATAATTCTCATTCCCTTTCAGGGAACATAGTCCAAGTCACAAAACATCTGCCTGAAGGAAGTCTGAGTTTTCCCTCTTGCTGACTTGCCATTGCTCAGGTGGTAGTACATTCAACCCAATCAGAAAGTTGACAATTCAAGTAACACTCCAGACCATCTGTAAATAAATCAAGGCTGACAATCCAGTGTAATGCCGACAGTGTCACACTGACAGAGGTGCTTGATACTGAACTAAGACCTTGTACATCTTCCCAGGTGGATGTAAAGGATCCCACATCAATGTCTTGAAGAGCAAGTGAGTCATTTTCAGTCTCCTGATCAATATCTCTAAATCTGCATCATGAAATGGTTAATACAAACATATGAACTAGAATAACAAAGTTAATCAGCCAACTGAGCTGCTTGGAGATATTTTCTAAACCACTTGTTTACAGGTATTATTCTGTACCTCTGGAACAGGTGGGACTTGAACTCTGACCTCCTGGTTCAGAGGGATGGACATTTGCCTTGGTACAAACTATGGACAAAAGAGCAGAATTCCAGAAATTATGTGAGAGTGACGGCCCTTGACATCAATGTTACATTCAACATCAATGGGTATCGGGGGCAAGATCTGCACTGGTTGAAGTCATACCTACCACATAGGTAGATGGTTGTTGTTATTGGAGATCTGTCATCTCAGCTCCAGGATATCTCTGCAGGAGTTCCTCAGGGGAGTGCCCTAGGCCCAACCATCTTCAGCTGCTTCATCAATGACCTTCCCTACATCATAAGGTGAGAAGTTTGAAAGTTTGCCAATGATTGCACCATGTTCAGCACTGTTCACGATTCCTCAGACACCAAAGCAATCCACATTCAAATGCAACAAGGTCCGGACAATATTTAGATTTGGGCTGACAAGTGGCAAGTAACATTCCCACCATACAATGTCAGGCTATGACCATCACCAATAAGAGACAATCTAACAACTGCCCCTGAACATTCAATGGTGTTACCATCACTGAATTCTCCCCCCTTGCAGCAGTTCAAGAAGACAAGCAGGAGGCTGGAAGAACATAGCAAGCCAGACACCACCAGGAGGTGGAGAAGTCAATGTTTTGGGGATGCCCACTTTGAAGCAGTTCAAGAAGGCAGCATACCATCATCTTCTCAAGGGCAACTAGGGACAGGCAATAAATGCTGGCCAGTCATTGACGCCCACAAACAAATAATAAGAAAAACTACTGCTGCACCTGAAGAGCTCTCTGGCCTGCTCTGTCATTCTACAACATCAGTGATGGTCTGATTGTGATCTTAACTCCACACTTACACATTTTCCCGACAAGGATATTATTAGCTGGAGAGGGTTCAGAAGAGATGTACCAGGATGTTGCCAGGTATAGAGATTCATAGAGATGTAAAGCTTGGAAACAGGCCCTAAACCTATGTTCTCTGGTTCTGGACTCCCCAACCCCAGGAAAAAGACTTTGCCTATTTATTCTATCCATGCCCCTCATAATTTTGTGAACCTCTATAAGGTCTCCCCTCAGCATCCGATGCTCCAGGGAAAACAGCCCCAGCCTGTTCAACATCTCCTGACTGCTCAAATCCTCCAACCCTGGCAACATCCTTGTAAGTCTTTTCTGAACCCATTCAAGTTTCACAACATCTCTCCAATAAGAAAGAGACCAGAATTGCACGCAACATTCCAACAGTGGCCTAACCAATGTCCTGTACAGCCGCAACATGACCTCCCAACTCCTGTACTCAATACTCTGACCAATAAAAGAAACATACCAAATGCCTTCTTCACTATCCTATCTACCTGCAACTCCACTTTAAAGGAGCTATGAACCTGCACTCCAAGGTCTCTTTGTTCAGCAACACCCCTTAGGACCTTACATTAAGTGTATAAGTCCTGCTAAAATTTGCTTTCCCAAAATGCAGCACCTCGCATTTATCTGAATTAAACTCCATCTGCCACTTCTCAGCCCATTGGCCCATCTGGTCAAGATCCTGTTGTAATCAGAAGTAACCCTCTTCGCTGTCCACTACACCTCCAATTTTGGTGTCATCTGCAAACTTACTAACTGTACCTCTTACGCTCGCATCCAAATCATTTATGTAAATAACAAAAAGTAGAGGACCCAGCATCAATCCTTGTGGCACTCCACTGGTCACAGGCCTCCAGTCCGAAAAACAACCCTCCAACATCACCCTATGTCTTCTACCTTTGAGTCAGTTCTGTATTCACATGGCTAGTTCTCCCTGTATTCTATGTGATCTAACCTTGCTAATCAGTCACCCAAGGGGAACCTTGTCGAACGTCTTACTGAAGTCTATATAGATCACATCTACCACTCTGCCCTCATCAATCCTCTTTGTTACTTCTTCAAAAAACTCAATCAAGTTTGTGAGACATGATTTCCCATGAAGAAAGCCATGTTGACTATCCCTAATCAGTCCTTGCCTTTCCAAATACATGTACATCCTGTCCCTCAGGATTCCCTTCCAACAACTTGCTCACCACTGACGTCAGGCTCACTGGTCTATAGTTCTTTGGCTTGTCCTTACCACCCTTCTTAAAAAGTGGCACCACGTTAGCCAACCTCCAGTCTTCTGGCATCTTACTTGTGACGATTGATGATACAAATATCTCAGCAAGAGGCCCAGCAATTACTTCCCCAGCTTCCCACAGAGTTCAAGGGCACACCATATCAGATCCTGGGGATTTATGCGTTTCAAGACATCCAGCACTTCGTCCTCTGTAATCTGCACATTTTGCAAGATGTCTATATCTTCCATATCCTCTTCCACAGTAAATACTGATGCAAAATATTCATTTCGTATCTCCCCCATTTTCTGCAACTCTATACAAAGGCCGCCTTTCTGATCTTTGAGGAGCCCTATTCTCTCCCTAGTTATCCTTTTGTCCTTAATGTATTTGTAAAAACCCTTTGGATTCTCCTTAATTCTATTTGCCAAAGCTATCTCATGTCCCCTTTTTGCCCTCCTGATTTCCCTCTTAAATATACTCCTACTTCCTTTATACTCTTCTCACTCGATCTATCCTGTCTATACCTGACGAACGCTTCCTTCTTTTTCTTAATCAAACCCTCAATTTCTTTCATCATTCCCTATATCTACCGGCCTTTCCTTTTACCCTGACAGGAATATACTTTCTCTGGATTCTTGTTACCTCATTTCTGAAGGCTTCCCATTTTCCAGCTGTTCCTTTACCTGCGAACATCTGCCTCCAATCAATTTTTGAACGTTCTTGCCTAATACCGTCAAAATTGGCCTTTCTCCAATTTAGAACTTCAACTTTTAGATCTGGTCTATCCTTTTCCATCACTGTTTCAAATCTAACGGAATTATGGTCGCTGGCCCCAAAGCGCTCCCCAACTGTCACCTCATTATTTCCTTCCTTATTTCCTAAGAGTAGGTCAAGTTTTGCACCTTCTCTAGTAGGTACATCCACATACTGAATCAGAAAATTGTCTTGTATCAAATTCCTCGCCATCTAAACCTTTAACACTGTGGTAGTTCCAGTCGATGTTTGGAAAGTTAAAATCCCCTACCAGAACCATCCTATTATTCTTATTGAGATCTCCTTACAAGTTTGTTTCTCAATTTCCCTCTGACTATTAGGGGGTTGGTCTATAATACAATCCCAATAAGGTGATTATCTGTTTCTTATTTTTCAGTTCCACCCAAATAACTCCCCGGCATGTACTTCCAGGAATATCCTCCCTCAGCACAGTTGTAATGCTATCCTTTATCAAAAATGCCACTCCCCCTCCTCTCTTGCCTCCCTTTCCATCCTTCCCGTAGTATTTGTATCCTGGAACATTAAGCTGTCAGTCCGGCCCAACCCAGAGCCATGTTTCTTTAATTGCTATGATATCCCCGTCCCATGTCCCTAACCATGCCCTGAATTGATCTGCCTTCCCTGTAATTGCCCCTTGCATTGAAATACATACAGTTTAATTTATTAGTCCTACCTCGCCCCTGCTTGCCCTGACTGTTTGACTCACTTCTGTTCTCAACTAATCCTCCTGAGCAGCTCTAGCAAATCTCCCAGCCAGTATATTAGTCCCCTTCCAATTTAGATGCAATCTGTCCTTCTTGCACAGGTCACTTCTACCCCAAAAGAGATTCCAATGATCCAAAAATGTGAGGCTTGAGTTATAAAGGGAGGCTGGGACTAGTTTCAATGGAACATAGGAGATTAAGAAGTGAATTTAGAGAAGTTTGTAAAATAATGAGGGGAATATATAGAGTTAATGGTAGTTATCCTTTCCTAAGATGGGGCACATTTTTTTAGGTAAGGAGAAAGACTTAAAAAATACATGAGTAGCAATTTTTTTTATACAGAGGGTGGTTCACACAGAACATAGAACAATACAGCACAGAACAGGCCCTTCAGTCCACGATGTTGTGCCGAACATTTGTCCTAGTTTAAGCACCCATCCATGTACCTATCCAATTGCCGCTTAAAGGTCGCCAATGATTCTGACTCTGCCAATCCCACAGGCAGCGCATTCCATGCCCCCCACCACTCTCTGGGTAAAGAACCTACCCCCGACATCCCCCCTATACCTTCCACCCTTCACCTTAAATTTATGTCCCCTTGTAACACTCTGTTGTACCCGGGGAAAAAGTTCTGATATCTAATCTATCTATTCCTCTGATCATCTTATAAACCTCTATCAAGTCACCCCTCATCCTTTGCCATTCCAATGAGAAAAGGCCGAGCACTCTCAACCTATCCTCGTACGACCTATTCTCCATTCCAGGCAACATCCTGGTAAATCTTCTCTGCACCCTCTCCAAAGCTTCCACATCTTTCCTAAAGTGAGGCGACCAGGACTGCACACAGTACTCCAAATGTTGCCTAACCAAAGTCCTGTACAGCAGCAACATCACTTCACGACTCTTGAATTCAATCCCTCTGCTAATGAACGCTAATATACCATAGGCCTTCTTACAAGCTCTGTCCCCCTGAGTAGCAACTTTCAAACAGCTATGAACATAGACACTAAGATCCCTCTGCTCCTCCACCTTACTAAGAACCCTACCGTTAACCCTGTATTCCGCATTCTTATTTGTCCTTCCAAAATGGACAAGCTCACACTTGACAGGGTTGAACTCCATCTGCCACTCCTCAGCCCAGCTCTGCATCATAACTAAGTCCCTTTGCAGCTGACAACAGCCCTCCTCACTATCCACAACTCCACCAATCTTCGTATCGTCTGCAAATTTACTGACCCACCCTTCGACTCCTTCTTCTAAGTCATTAATAAAAATTACAAACAGCAGAGGACCCAGAACTGATCCCTGCCGAACTCCACTTGTAACTGGGCTCCAGGCTGAATATTTACCATCTACCACCACTCTCTGACTTCGACCGGTTAGCCAGTTTTCTATCCAACTGGCCAAATTTCCCTCTATCCCATGCCTCCTGACTTTCCGCATAAGCCTACCATGGGGAACCTTATCAAATGCCTTACTAAAATCCACGTACACTACATCCACTGCTCTACCCTCATCCACATGCTTGGTCACCTCCTCAAAAAACTCAATAAGACTTGTAAGGCAAGACCTACCCTTCACAAATCCGTGCTGGCTGTCCCTAATCAAGCAGTGTCTTTCCAGATACTCATAAATCCTATCCCTCAGTACCCTTTCCATTACTTTACCTACCACCAAAGTAAGACTAACTGGCCTGTAATTCCCAGGGTTATCCCTATTCCCTTTTTTGAACAGGGGCACAACATTTGCCACTCTCCAGTCCCCTGGTACCACCCCCGTTGACAGTGAAGACGAAAAGATCATTGCCAACGGTTCTGCAATTTCCTCTCTTGCTTCCCACATAATCCTAGGATATATCCCGTCAGGCCCGGGGGACTTGTCTATCCTCAAGTTGTTCAAAATGTCATGTGGAACGAATTTCCTGAGGAAATGGTGGATGCAGGTACAATTACAACGTTGAAAAGACATTTGGATTAAGTACATGAAAAGGAAAGGGTAGTGGGATATGGGCCAGCAGCAGGCAGGTCAGACTAGATTAGTTTGGGATTATGTTTGGCATGAACTAGTTGGATCGAAGGGTCTGTTTCTATGCTGTACAAGTCTGACTCAATGATAATCATCAACTCACTTCTTAGTCAACAATCCATCTAGCTCTGCTGTAAAAATGCTCAATGACCATACTCTGTTGAGAAGAGTATCCCAAAAACTAATCAGCAGCTCAGAGAAGAAAGTTTCTCCTTATTCTTAAATTGTGTTCCCTAATCTAGTCTTGCCCTAATGGGGAAACATCTCTTCAGTATTCACTCCAAGATCCTGTCTCATTCTTCTAAGGTCCAGTGGATGTAGACCCAAGCTAATCAACCTTTCCTCATAAGATAATTCCTGCCATTCCAAATTTCAGCTGAGTGAATCTTCTCTGAACAGCATCTAATGGACTTATATTTTAAGGAAGATCATCAAAACTGAACACAGAATCCCACATGTGGTCTCATTAATAGAACATAGAAAAGTACAGCACAGAACAGGGCCTTCGGTCCACAATGTTGTGCTGAGGATTAACACTAATGTAAAATAAAATAACCTAACCTAGGCACCCCTCAATTCAATGCAGTCCATGTGCATGTCCAGCAGTCGCTTAAATGTCTGTAATGAATCTGCTTCCACCACCACCACTGGCAACGCATTCCATGCATTCACAATTCTCTGCGTAAAGAAATGGTCTGCATAATGGCCCATATAAATACAGCAAAACAACTCTCCTTTTATATTCCATTTTATGATGGTCATCATAAACACTTTTTGAGAACTTGCTGTATGCAAACTAACTGTTGGGGTTCCAACATAACAATCATCTAGTTTCAGAATTACCTGTAATTAATTTGCTGTAAAACATTTTGCCCAGCGGTGTCAAAAAGTGTTGTAGAAGTGGAAGTCTTTCAAAACTCTTCAGAAGTAAATCAATGAATTGTGGCACCACCACAGCTGCGACATAAACTATCAACCAATGTGCCAGAATATCACAACAGGCTCCCACCAGAAAACTCTGTACAGTAAGATTTGTTCAGCAACATTTTACATTTGCAACCTTACTAACAGACATGTCAGTTACAAAACACACTGTTCACTTGTATGACATAGCTAAAATCCAGTTAAAACTGCTGATCCAAAAAGGCCTTGCTTTTCAAATGTAAAGAGAGTTAAGGTTTGAACTTCCTGTGCAGTTCCTATGGGCAACATTCCAAAGTAAAACTCTAGACAGATAAATCTGAATTTTCTTTTCAAGAAGTAAAGATTCAGAATTGTGGAAGGGCTGAAGGGGCACAGGTATAAAAAAGCAAAGGGGACGTGGGTCTTTGTTTTAAGGGGGTCAGAATATAATGTGGAGGAAGTAATATTTCAGTTGTACACAGGATCCCACTTCAGGATCTGCAATCTTGGTAGTATATCTCAGGAAAGAAATTGCTGGCCTTGAACAGAGCTTCACAAGAATTGGTCGGTTGCTTCAAGTGTCAAGCTATGCCAGCAAGTTGCTCAAATTGATAAACAATTAGGTGTATTTGTGTAGTTGAATTGTAATCTATTAAAATATTTAAAATAGTAGAGATTCTCAAGGGTGATACTTATTTGGCTGGTGGAGGAAATCAAGTCTACGAGTTAGAATATTAACATTAATGCTGGGTTATTCAGGAGGAAAACTGTAAAGCACATTTCCCAAATAAGGGCAGATGCAATCTGACACTAACCCCAAGAACAGCTGAGTGATCTGACTAAAAGAAGTGTTGAAGGAGAAGACTAACAGATTTTATGGGAGATAAATGTATCAAGGGATATAAGCAAAGTGAGAAAATGGAATGGAGATCCAGTTCCAACCACGATCCAAATGAAGGACGATACATTCAAAGTGTTGAGTAGTCTCCTTAAAATTGAGGTGCATCGATTAGGGAGATAGGAAAAGACTGCCCTATCCCAAGCGGGCACAGCTTTGAGGTGAAGAGACAGGAGGAAAACGTTTTCACCCAGCGGGTGGTGACAACCTGGAACTCACTTCCTGTAAGGGAGGAATGATCGAGGCAAAATTCTTCATGTCATTAAAACAAAATATAGATCTAAACTTGTGATGCCAAGGGCTATTATAAAAGGCTGTTCACCAAGTGCTGGAAAAGGGGCAAATGAAGACTTAGCTGGTTGTTTTTGACTTTGATTCGTCGAAGGACCTTTTCTGTGCAGTAGACATCTGTGATAGTTTTGTTACTCTGTACTAATGGTATGTTGAATATAAACCCATTGCATCATTGTCAGTATCGCAGGATATAGGAACAGGAGGAGATAACTCAACACTTTGAATGTATCATCCTTCATTTGGGTCATGGATCTCAATCATGTCCCCTCTCTGCTCCATGCAAAATAACTCCAGTCCATCCACACACTTCATAACTAAGACTCTTCTGCCCAAACATTATCCTGGTGAATCTCCTCGGCATCCTCTCCAGTGCAATCACATCATTCCTGATTGATCTGGAAATGCCCAGGAGTAGAAGAACATTCTGCCGACCTTCAGGTAATAGCCCAATTTTTTTAAAAAAGTTTTAAAAACAGAGATGGGGATTATTTTGTAAAAGGTAGATATTGCTGAACATGATGAAATGAAGCAATCCAGACACTAACTTGACATCCTTTTGTCAGTCTTAAGAATTCATTCTGACATTCATCAGAATTAGCCTTACACAAGACAGTATATTAAATTTTTCACATTCTTTTGCTATTCAACAAACAAAACTTGGAAAGAATCAGATTTCATTAGATCATAACCATTTGGTGATTGGAGGAAATCTCAGTGATCAGTGTGAACAGCAGCTGAAATTTCCCAACCAGCGTGTTGACAGTGAACAACAGACTCTCTGTCGTTCAAGGCTTTCTGTTCAAACCATGGATCATGCAAGGCTCCACATTCTTGACATCACAATGAAAACAAATTTAATAGTCCAGAGTTTCTGAAAGGAAGCCAGTCATTGCACAGGCTGGACTGGATTTGCATGAAGTTTTGTCTCCATGGGAAGTGACCAGCAGATCGAAATCACATGGTATCTGGAGCCCTCTGAAAAAGTTGCCAGTTCTGTCTTTCAGTTGGGAGACTTCAGGAGAGTGACTCAAAGGGTCTGTTTCCATGCTGTACATCTCTATGACTCTGACTCGCTTAAGCTTAAGTAGTTACCTCGGAAAGGCTAAAAAAAAGGGAAGCCTTCAAAAATGAGGTAATAAGAGTCCAAGACAGTATGGTCCTATCGGGGTGAAGGGTAAGGCTGACAGGGTGCAGGAAATGCTGAATGACTAGAGAAGTTGATGATTGGGAGATGCCAGTGTTGGACTGGAGTGTACAAAGTTAAAAATCACACAACACCAGGTTATAGTCCAACACTAGCTTTCGGAGCGACGCTCCTTCATCAGGTGATTATCACCTGATGAAGGAGCGTCGCTCCGAAAGCTAGTGTGCTTCCAATTAAACCTACTGGACTATAACCTGGTGTTGTGTGATTTTTAACTAGAGAAATTGAGGTTTTGATCAAGAAGAAGAAGGAAGCGTATTTGAGGTACAGACAACAGAGACTGAGTGAATACCTAGAAGAGTATAAAGGCATTGGGAGTATTCTTAAGAGGGAAATCAGAAGGGCAAAAAGGGGACATGAGGTGGCTTTCACAATTAGGGTTAAGGAATTCTACAAATCCATTAAAGACAAAAGAGTAACTGGGGAGAGATTAGGGTCCCTTAAAGATAAGCAAAACTGCCTGTGTATGGAACCACACAAGAGAGGTTACTAAACGAGTTTTTATACTGTGGAGAGAATATGGCAGATATAGAAAGTGGGGAAATAAATAGCTACACCTTGAAAAATGTCCATATAAATTGATTAATAAAGCATAAACATGGATAATTCCCCCAGACTTGATCAGGTGTACCCTAGAACTCTGTGGGAAGTTAGGGAACTGATTGCTAGGCCCCTTGCTGAGATATTTGTATTGATTGCCACAGGTGACGTGCCAGAAGACTGGAGGTTGGCAATGGTGGTGCTAGTACTTAAGTAAGGTGGCAAGGAAAAGCCAGGGACCATAGACCAGTGAGCCTAACGTTGGTAGTGGGCAGGTTGTTGGAAGGAATCCTGAGGGATAGGGTTTACATGCTTTTGGAAAGAGAAGGACTGATTTGGTGTAGTCAATAGGCTTTGTATGTGGGAAAGCATGTCTCACTAACTTAATCGAGTTTTTTGAAGAGCTAACAAAAAGCATTGATGAAGGCAGAGCGGTGGATGTGATCTATATGGACTTCAGTAAGGCCTTTGTCAAATTGCCTCACAGTTGACTGCTAGTAAAGTTAAGTGCCACAGGGATCAGTGCTGGGTCCATTGCTTTTAGTCATTTACATGTGAACATAGGAGATATAGTTAGCAAATTTGCAGATGACAAGGTGTAGTGGACAATGAAGAAGGCTACCTGAATGCGCAATGGAATCTTGATCAGTCTAACTGGCTGATGAGTGGCAAATGGAGTTTAATTTAGATAATTGCAAGGTGTTGCATTTTGGAAAGGCAAATCAGGGCAGGACATAGACACTTCATGGTAAGGTCCTGGGAATGTTGCTGAACAAAGAGCCATGCAGTGCAGATTCATAGTCCCTTGAAAGTGGAGACACAGGTAGAATCATAGAGTCAAAGAGATGTACAGCATGGAAACAGACCCTTCGGTCCAACCCGTCCATGCTGACCAGATATCCCAACCAATCTAGTCACAACTGCCAGCACCCGGTCCATATCCCTCCAAACCCTTCCTATTCATATACCCATCCAAATGCCTCATAAAACCAGCCTCCACCACTTCCTCTGACAGCTCATTCTATACACATACCACCCTCTGAGTGAAAATGTTACCTCTTAGGTCTCTTTTATATCTTTCCCCTCTCACCCTAAACCTATGCTCTCTGGTTCTGGACTCCCCGACCCCAGGGAAAAGACTTTGCCTATTTATCCTATCCATGCCCGTCATCATTTGTAAACCTCGATAAGGTCACCCCTCAGCATCCAACGCTCCAGGGAAAACAGCCCCAGCCTGTTCAGCCTCTCCCTATAGCTCAAATCCTCCAACCCTGGCAACATCCTTGTAAGTCTTTTCTGAACCCTTTCAAGTTTCACAACATCTTTCCGATAGGAAGGAGACCAAAATTGCATGCAATATTCCAACAGTGGCCTAACCAATGCCCTGTACAGCTGCAACATGACCTCCCAACTCCTGCACTCAATATTCTGACCAATAACGGAAAGCATACCAAACGCCTTCTTCATTAAGCATACCAAACATCACCTTCACTATCCTCACAAGTGAGGTGCCAGAAGATTGGAGGTTGGAACTTCTATCTACCTGCGACTCTACCCCCAGGACCTTACCATT
Organism: Chiloscyllium punctatum; assembly: GCF_047496795.1. Lineage (NCBI taxonomy): Eukaryota > Metazoa > Chordata > Chondrichthyes > Orectolobiformes > Hemiscylliidae > Chiloscyllium > Chiloscyllium punctatum. The sequence goes on from NC_092766.1 coordinate 9,532,675, forward strand.
AAGTGTGTAAGTCCTGCTAAGATTTGCTTTCCCAAAATGCAGCACCTCACATTTATCTGAATTAAACTCCATCTGCCACTTCTCAGCCCATTAGCCCATTTGGTCAAGATCCTGTTGTAATCTGAGGTAACCCTGTTTGCTGTCCACTACACCTCCAATTTTGGTGTCATCTGCAAACTTACTAACTGTACCTCTTATGCTCACATCCAAATCATTTATATAAATGACAAAAAAAGTAGACAGCACCAATCCTTGTGGCACTCCAATGGTCACAGGCCTCCAGTCTGAAAAACAACCCTCCACCACCACACTCAGTTTTCTACCTTTGAGCCAGTTCTGTATCCAAATGGCTAGTTCCCCCTATGTTCCATGAGATCTAACCTTGCTAATCAGTCTCCCATGGGAAACCTTGTCAAATGCCTTACTGAACTCCATACTGATCACACCTACCGCTCTGCCCTCATCAATCCTCTTTGTTACTTCTTCAAAAATCAAGTTTGCGAGACATGACTTCCCACGCACAAAGCCATGTTGACTATCCCTTATCAGTATATGCCTTTCCAAATACATGTACATCCTGTCCCTCAGGATTCCCTCCAACAACTTGCCCATCACTGAGGTCAGGTTCACTGGTCTATAGTTCCCTGGCTTGTCCTTACCACCCTTCATAAACAGTGGCACCACGTTTGCCAACCTCCAGTCTTCTGGCATCTCACTTGTGAGGATAGTGAAGGTGATGTTTGGTATGCTTATTGAAGAGTGCTTTGATTAAAGAAGTTGGGAGGTCATGTTGCAGCTGTATAGGGCATTGGTTAGGCCCCTTTTGGAATATTGCATGCAATTCTGGTTTCCCTGCTGTAGGAAGGATGTTGTGAAACTTGAAAGGATTCATAAAAGATTTACAAGGATATTGCTAGGATGAACTACAGGGAGAGGCTAATCAGCTGGGGCTATTTTCCCTGGAGCTTTAGAGGCCGAGGAGTGACCTCACAGAGGTTTATAAAATCATGATTCCAAACCTAGAGGGCATAGGTGAGAGGGAAAGATTTAAAAGGGACTTAAGGGGCAACATTTTTCATGTAGAGATTGGTGTGTGTATGGAATGAGCTACCTGTAGAAGTGGTTGAGGTTGGTACAATTACAATTGTACACCCACCCACCCCACCCCCAGTTGGGAGGGGGGTGGGGGAGAGATGTGTGGGGGGAGGAGGAGGAACGGGACAACAATATGAATAGGAAGGATATAGAGGGATATGATCCAAATGCTGACCAATGGTTCTCGATTTATTTAGGATATCTGGTCAGCTAAGATCCATGAAGTCACAGAATCACACAGTATAGAAAGAGGCCCTTCAGCGAAACCCGCCCATGTATTCCATTCCTCAACTGAATTTGCCCGATTTACCTGCATTTGACCCATAAACTTTTCCTCTCCACATACCCGGGATACGTGTTACAAATTCAACACCAACCTCACTCAAATGGAATCCCCATGAACTCACCACCACTGGACCAAAGACCCAACCAATCTGCCCAAGGCCCTGCCTTGACTGCAGTGGACCTAACACCCATTCCACCTTCCCATGGCCGGTCCTTGCACAGACATAACACCTAGCCCCATGATCTGAACAGCTACCCCACCTTCCCATGACCCTGCATGACTTGACTGCACTGGACCAAAAATCTGACCCACCTTAAAAGACCAAGTTTTACACCTGACCCTTCCCCATGGCACAACCTAAGTGCTCACCCATTTAGCTGCTAACCTGTTGGCCATCTTATAGTTTGCTCTTCTCCAGAAGCTTTTCAAATAGCCAAGAAACCATTACGTCTCAGAATATACAATTAACTTCTCAAAGGGTGTTAGGCAGAGGGGCATGGTTTCCTGGGTTCTTTCATGCTGCTGTATCACTAATATACTCTAATCCAGGCAACATGTTGGTGAATCTCTTTAACACTCTCTCCAAAGTGTCCATATGCTGCCTATGGTGTGACGATGAGAACTACACAAAATATTCCAAATATAGCGTAACTAAAGTTCTATACAGCTGCCACATGACAAAGTCCTAGAGCTATACAGCACGGAAATAAACCCTTCAGTCCACTTCGTCCATGCCGACCAGATTTCTCAAACTAAACTAGCCCCATTTGCCTGCATTTGGCCAATGACCCACTACAGCATGCCATGCTCCTACTTTAACACCTTGCATTGCCCCTTTCAGAGAACTATGGACTTATGCCCCAAAATCACTCCGTATATCAATGCTCCTAAGAGCCCTGCCATTTACTATATACTTTCCTCATACATTTGACCTCCCAAAATGCATCACCTCACCCTTGTCCAGATTAAACTCCAGCTGTCATTTGAAAAATGCCATTAGAAAAATATCCTTTGAAAATCTTGCCTACCTTTAACAACTCCAACAATTTTCGTATCATCTGCAAACTTATAAATCAGATCGATATTTTTATCCAAACCATTTACAAATATTACAAGTTCTGATCCTTATGGAACATCACTAGTCACAAAGACACCTCCACAACTATCCTTTGTCTTCTATGACCGAGCCAACTTTTGAATCCAATTCACTGTGGATCCCATATGACTATCTTCTGGACCAATTTATTATGACAGACCTTATCAAATGCTTTAGTAAAGTCAGTGTAGACAATATCCACTGCCCTACCTCAATCAGCCTTGTCATTTCCTCAATAAACTCAAACAAATGAGAGACAAGGCCTCCCCCACATAAAGCCATGCCGACTATCTCTGATAAGTCCAGTCCTTTCCAAACGTGAGTAAATCCTGTCCCTAAGATTTTTCTCTGATAACTTGCCAACCACTGATATAAGGCTCACTGGCCTACAATCTCCTGTATTATGTTAAGAATAGCTCTTCTGATAAAAATAAACAATGGCTATTCTACAGTCTTTAGGGACTTTAACCTTAGCTAAATAAGAAACAAAAATCTGTCAAAATGCCAACAAATTCTTTGCTCGCCTCCCTCAGGATCCTGGGATAGGTCCCATCAGTACCTGGGGTCTTTTTTACCTTAATGCTTTTCAAAACATCCAATACCACCACATCTTTCATAGCAACATGCCCCTCCCAAATTTCATCACTATCTATGTCCTTCTTGGATAAGACCAATGTGAAGTACAGGTAATTCTTGCATTGTTGTACAATCCAGCATTATAGAAAAATCATTCTTTAGAAACAGTATCCTCAATTCGTCAATTGCATTCCGGTGAATTCATATTAATGAAACATGTGTTAAAGCAGAATGACTTGTCTTCATTAAGGATCTCACCCACTTCCTCTGGCTCCACTGCTAAGTTCCTTTTGTCTTTGAGAGCTACCCTTTTGCTCCTAATAAAAAGATATAAATGCCTTGGGATTCTCCTTAATCCTACTTGACGTGGCTGCTTTTAGCCTTCCTTATTCCTACTTTTATGCTCTTTCCTGCTTCCTGTATATTCATGACGGGACTTGCCTGATTTCCTTTTTCTGAACCTTAACATTTGCTCCATTTTACTTCTTAATTAAACTTTCAATGTCTCTGGTCATTCAGAGCTCCCAAATCTTGCCATCCTCATTACCTTTCTCCTGACAGGAACATGTTTTTAAAAGATTCCCACGTGTCAAATGTGGATTAATTCTCCAACACCCCCTCCAATTAAGCCTTGGCATGAACGGAGTCCAAGTCAACACTGGAGAAGTTAAAATCTACCACAATAACCCTGTTGTTTTTACATTTTTCATGATCTGCCCACGTGTTCCTCAATCTCCCATTGGCTATTAGGGTGTCACCTATAGTGTCGCCCAACAGTAGTGATTGCACCTTTCTGATTCCTGAGTTCTACACTAATGGACTCATTAGATGTGCCTCCAAAGGGTCCTCTTAACAGCAGCTGTGACATTCTCCTTAATCAGTAATACAACTTCCCCACTCCTTTCACATCACCATTTAAGACAAGTAAAAAAATCCACTTTGCAGTTAACAGCATTGTTAAATGTGTTAGGTATCTCAAGTTTCATTATACACAACTGATAAGAGCTAATAAGAAGGCAACTCAAAACAATCAGGCCTTAGTGTATAGAAATCAAGGATTAGCAGGTAAAATAGCAATGAACTTTCAAGAAGATGCTTCAGTTACAGTAAAAATATATTCCTATAAGATAGGGTAAAGATATCTAAATTTAAAGGCTGAGTGTAAAAGGGAGCAACAGGTGGGGAGGGTGGATGGGGGGCAGCAAGGACGATGATGGAAAGTAGGGGGATTGGATGAGGGGGGGGATTGGATGAGGGGGGGGATTGGATGAGGGGGGGGATTGGATGAGGGGGGGGATTGGATGAGGGGGGGGTGCAGGAGTGGAGGAGGGAACGTTTTAAGGGGGGGGGAGGAGGAGGGAACGTTTTAAGGGGGGGGGAGGAGGAGGGAACGTTTTAAGGGGGGGGGAGGAGGGAACGTTTTAAGGGGGGGGGAGGAGGGAACGTTTTAAGGGGGGGGGAGGAGGGAACGTTTTAAGGGGGGGGGGGGAGGAGGAGGGAACGTTTTAAGGGGGGGGGAGGAGGAGGGAACGTTTTAGGGGGGGGGGAGGAGGGAACGTTTTAAGGGGGGGGGAGGAGGGAACGTTTTAAGGGGGGGGGAGGAGGGAACGTTTTAAGGGGGAGAGGAGGGAACGTTTTAAAGGGGGGGGGAGGAGGGAACGTTTTAAAGGGGGGGGGAGGAGGGAACGTTTTAAAGGGGGGGGAGGAGGGAACGTTTTCAGCGGGGGGGAGGAGGGAACGTTTTCAGCGGGGGGGAGGAGGGAACGTTTTCAGCGGGGGGGAGGAGGGAACGTTTTCAGCGGGGGGGAGGAGGGAACGTTTTCAGCGGGGGGGAGGAGGGAACGTTTTCAGCGGGGGGGAGGAGGGAACGTTTTCAGCGGGGGGGAGGAGGGAACGTTTTCAGCGGGGGGGAGGAGGGAACGTTTTCAGCGGGGGGGAGGAGGGAACGTTTTCAGCGGGGGGGAGGAGGGAACGTTTTCAGCGGGGGGGAGGAGGGAACGTTTTCAGCGGGGGGGAGGAGGGAACGTTTTCAGCGGGGGGGAGGAGGGAACGTTTTCAGCGGGGGGGAGGAGGGAACGTTTTCAGCGGGGGGGAGGAGGGAACGTTTTCAGCGGGGGGGAGGAGGGAACGTTTTCAGCGGGGGGGAGGAGGGAACGTTTTCAGCGGGGGGGAGGAGGGAACGTTTTCAGCGGGGGGGAGGAGGGAACGTTTTCAGCGGGGGGGAGGGTGGAAGAGGGAACGTTGGGGGGGTGGAAGAGGGAACGTTGGGGGGGGTGGAAGAGGGAACGTTGGGGGGGGTGGAAGAGGGAACGTTGGGGGGGGTGGAAGAGGGAACGTTGGGGGGGGTGGAAGAGGGAACGTTGGGGGGGGTGGAAGAGGGAACGTTGGGGGGGGTGGAAGAGGGAACGTTGGGGGGGGGTGGAAGAGGGAACGTTGGGGGGGGTGGAAGAGGGAACGTTGGGGGGGGTGGAAGAGGGAACGTTGGGGGGGGTGGAAGAGGGAACGTTGGGGGGGGTGGAAGAGGGAACGTTGGGGGGGGTGGAAGAGGGAACGTTGGGGGGGGTGGAAGAGGGAACGTTGGGGGGGGTGGAAGAGGGAACGTTGGGGGGGGTGGAAGAGGGAACGTTGGGGGGGGTGGAAGAGGGAACGTTGGGGGGGGTGGAAGAGGGAACGTTGGGGGGGGTGGAAGAGGGAACGTTGGGGGGGGTGGAAGAGGGAACGTTGGGGGGGGTGGAAGAGGGAACGTTGGGGGGGTGGAAGAGGGAACGTTGGGGGGGGTGGAAGAGGGAACGTTGGGGGGGGTGGAAGAGGGAACGTTGGGGGGGGTGGAAGAGGGAACGTTGGGGGGGGTGGAAGAGGGAACGTTGGGGGGGGTGGAAGAGGGAACGTTGGGGGGGGTGGAAGAGGGAACGTTGGGGGGGGTGGAAGAGGGAACGTTGGGGGGGGTGGAAGAGGGAACGTTGGGGGGGGTGGAAGAGGGAACGTTGGGGGGGGGTGGAAGAGGGAACGTTGGGGGGGGTGGAAGAGGGAACGTTGGGGGGGTGGAAGAGGGAACGTTGGGGGGGGTGGAAGAGGGAACGTTGGGGGGGGGTGGAAGAGGGAACGTTGGGGGGGGGTGGAAGAGGGAACGTTGGGGGGGGGTGGAAGAGGGAACGTTTGGGGGTGGGGGAAAACGGTGGAAGAGGGAACGTTGGGGGGGAAAACGGTGGAAGAGGGAACGTTGGGGGGGAAAACGGTGGAAGAGGGAACGTTGGGGGGGGGTGGAAGAGGGAACGTTGGGGGGGGGGAGAGGGTGGAAGAGGGAACGTGGGGGGGAGGGTGGAAGAGGGAACGTGGGGGGGAGGGTGGAAGAGGGAACGTGGGGGGGAGGGTGGAAGAGGGAACGTGGGGGGGGAGGGTGGAAGAGGGAACGTGGGGGGGAGGGTGGAAGAGGGAACGTTTGGGGGTGGGGGAAACGGTGGAAGAGGGAACGTTGGGGGGGAAAACGGTGGAAGAGGGAACGTTGGGGGGGGGGTGGAAGAGGGAACGTTGGGGGGGGGGAGAGGGTGGAAGAGGGAACGTGGGGGGGAGGGTGGAAGAGGGAACGTGGGGGGGAGGGTGGAAGAGGGAACGTTTGGGGGTGGGGGAAACGGTGGAAGAGGGAACGTTGGGGGGGAAAACGGTGGAAGAGGGAACGTGGGGGGGGAGGGTGGAAGAGGGAACGTGGGGGGGAGGGTGGAAGAGGGAACGTGGGGGGGAGGGTGGAAGAGGGAACGTTTGGGGGTGGGGGAAACGGTGGAAGAGGGAACGTTGGGGGGGAAAACGGTGGAAGAGGGAACGTTGGGGGGGGGTGGAAGAGGGAACGTTGGGGGGGGGGGGGAGAGGGTGGAAGAGGGAACGTGGGGGGGAGGGTGGAAGAGGGAACGTGGGGGGGAGGGTGGAAGAGGGAACGTGGGGGGGAGGGTGGAAGAGGGAACGTTTGGGGGTGGGGGAAACGGTGGAAGAGGGAACGTTGGGGGGGAAAACGGTGGAAGAGGGAACGTGGGGGGGGAGGGTGGAAGAGGGAACGTGGGGGGGAGGGTGGAAGAGGGAACGTGGGGGGGGAGGGTGGAAGAGGGAACGTGGGGGGGGAGGGTGGAAGAGGGAACGTGGGGGGGGAGGGTGGAAGAGGGAACGTGGGGGGGGAGGGTGGAAGAGGGAACGTGGGGGGGAGGGTGGAAGAGGGAACGTGGGGGGGAGGGTGGAAGAGGGAACGTGGGGGGGAGGGTGGAAGAGGGAACGTGGGGGGGAGGGTGGAAGAGGGAACGTGGGGGGGAGGGTGGAAGAGGGAACGTGGGGGGGAGGGTGGAAGAGGGAACGTGGGGGGGAGGGTGGAAGAGGGAACGTGGGGGGGAGGGTGGAAGAGGGAACGTGGGGGGGAGGGTGGAAGAGGGAACGTGGGGGGGAGGGTGGAAGAGGGAACGTGGGGGGGAGGGTGGAAGAGGGAACGTGGGGGGGAGGGTGGAAGAGGGAACGTGGGGGGGAGGGTGGAAGAGGGAACGTGGGGGGGAGGGTGGAAGAGGGAACGTGGGGGGGAGGGTGGAAGAGGGAACGTGGGGGGGAGGGTGGAAGAGGGAACGTGGGGGGGAGGGTGGAAGAGGGAACGTGGGGGGGAGGGTGGAAGAGGGAACGTGGGGGGGGTGGAAGATGGAACGTGGGGGGGGTGGAAGAGGGAACGTTGGGGGGGGAAAGAGGGTGGAAGAGGGAACGTGGGGGGGGGGTGGAAGAGGGAATGTTGGGGGGGGGGGGGAAGAGGGTGGAAGAGGGAACGTGGGGGAGGGTGGAAGAGGGAACGTGGGGGGGAGGGTGGAAGAGGGAACGTGGGGGGGGTGGAAGAGGGAACGTTGGGGGGGAGGGTGGAAGAGGGAACGTGGGGGGGGTGGAAGAGGGAACGTTGGGGGGGGTGGAAGAGGGAACGTTGGGGGGGGTGGAAGAGGGAACGTTGGGGGGGAGGGTGGATGAGGGAATATTCGGGGGAAGGCTGGATGAGGGAATGTTTAGGGGGAGGGTGGATGAGGGAATGTTTGGGGGGGGAGGGTGGATGAGGGAATGTTTGGGGGGGGAGGGTGGATGAGGGATTGTTTGGGGGAGGGGAGGGTGGATGAGGGAATGTATGGGGGGGGAGGGTGGATGAGGGAATGTTTGGGGGGGGGAGGGTGGATGAGGGAATGTTTGGGGGGGGGAGGGTGGATGAGGGAATGTTTGGGGGGGGAGGGTGGATGAGGGAATGTTTGGGGGGGGGAGAGGGTGGATGAGGGAATGTTTGGGGGGGGGAGGGTGGATGAGGGAATGCTTGGGGGGAGAGGGTGGATGAGGGAATGTTTGGGGGGGGGGGAGGGTGGATGAGGGAATGTTTGGGGGGCGGGGAGGGTGGATGAGGGGATGTTTGGGGGGTAGATGAGGGGATGTTTGGGGGGAGGGGGATGTTTGGGGGGAGGGTGATGTTTGGGGGGAGGGTGATGTTTGGGGGGAGGGTGGATGAGGGGATGTTTGGGGGGAGGGCGATGTTTGGGGGGAGGGTGGATGAGGGGATGTTTGGGGGTGGATGAGGGAACGTTTGGGGGGTGGATGAGGAGATGTTTGGGGGGTGGATGAGGGAATGTTTGGGGGAGGGTGGATGAGGGAATGTTTGGGGGGGGAGGGTGGATGAGGGAATGTTTGGGGGGGGGAGGGTGGATGAGGGAATGTTTGGGGGGAGGGTGGATGAGGCAATGTTTGGGGGGGGAGAGGGTGGATGAGGGAATGTTTGGGGGGAGGGTGGATGAGGGAATGTTTGGGGGGAGGGGAGGGTGGATGAGGGAATGTTTGGGGGGAGAGGGTGGATGAGGGAATGTTTGGGGGGGGGGGGGAGGGTGGATGAGGGAATGTTTGGGGGGGGGGAGGGTGGATGAGGGAATGTTTGGGGGGGGTGGATGAGGGAATGTTTGGGGGGGGGGAGGGCAGATGAGGGAATGTTTGGGGGGGGGGGAGGGCGGATGAGGGAATGTTTGGGGGGGGGGGGGAGGGTGGATGAGGGAATGTTTGGGGGGCGGGGAGGGTGGATGAGGGAATGTTTGGGGGGTGGATGAGGGGATGTTTGGGGGGTGGATGAGGGGATGTTTGGGGGGTGGATGAGGGGATGTTTGGGGGGAGGGGGATGTTTGGGGGGAGGGTGGATGAGGGGATGTTTGGGGGGAGGGCGATGTTTGGGGGGAGGGTGGATGAGGGGATGTTTGGGGGTTGATGAGGGAACGTTTGGGGGGTGGATGAGGAGATGTTTAGGGGGTGGATGAGGGAATGTTTGGGGGGGGGGAGGGTGGATGAGGGAATGTTTGGGGGGGGGAGGGTGGATGAGGGAATGTTTGGGGGGGGAGAGGGTGGATGAGGGAATGTTTGGGGGGAGGGTGGATGAGGGAATGTTTGGGGGGAGGGGAGGGTGGATGAGGGAATGTTTGGGGGGGAGAGGGTGGATGAGGGAATGTTTGGTGGGGGGGGGAGGGTGGATGAGGGAATGTTTGGGGGGGGGAGGGTGGATGAGGGAATGTTTGGGGGGGGGTGGATGAGGGAATGTTTGGGGGGGGGGGGAGGGCGGATGAGGGAATGTTTGGGGGGGGGGGAGGGCGGATGAGGGAATGTTTGGGGGGGGGAGGGTGGATGAGGGATGTTTGGGGGGGGGTGGATGAGGGAATGTTTGGGGGGGGGGGGAGAGGGTGGATGAGGAATGTTTGGGGGGGGGAGAGGGTGGATGGGGATGTTTGGGGGGGGGGGGTGGGGATGTGGGTTGGGGGGGGGGGGTGGGTGGGTGGTGGGGTTTGGGGGGGGGGGTGGGGGGTGGTGGGTTGGGGGGGGGGTGGGTGGGGGTGGATGTTTGGGGGGGGGGGGGGGTGTGGGAGGTGTTTGGGGGGGGGGGGATGAGGGGACGTTTGGGGGGAGGGGGGTGGTGGGAAGTGGGGGGGTGGGGTGGGTAGGGGGGGGAGGGTGGAGGGTTAGTGGGGGGGTGGTGGAAGAGGGTAGGGGGGGGAGGGTGGAAGAGGGAATGTGGGGGGGGTGTGGAAGAGGGAACGTTGGGGGGGGTGGAAGAGGGAACGTTGGGGGGGGTGGAAGAGGGAACGTTGGGGGGGGTGGAAGAGGGAACGTTGGGGGGGGTGGAAGAGGGAACGTTGGGGGGGGTGGAAGAGGGAACGTTGGGGGGGGTGGAAGAGGGAACGTTGGGGGGGGTGGAAGAGGGAACGTTGGGGGGGGTGGAAGAGGGAACGTTGGGGGGGTGGAAGAGGGAACGTTGGGGGGGGTGGAAGAGGGAACATTGGGGGGGTGGAAGAGGGAACGTTTGGGGGTGGGGGAAACGGTGGAAGAGGGAACGTTGGGGGGGGGTGGAAGAGGGAACGTTGGGGGGGGAAAGAGGGTGGAAGAGGGAACGTTGGGGGGGGGGTGGAAGAGGGAACGTTGGGGTGGGGGGGAGAGGGTGGAAGAGGGAACGTGGGGAGGGTGGAAGAGGGAACGTGGGGGAGGGTGGAAGAGGGAACGTGGGGGGGGGGGGAATAGGGAACGTTGGGGGGGGTGGAAGAGGGAACTTTGGGGGGGGGTGGAAGAGGGAACGTTGGGGGGGTGGAAGAGGGAACGTTGGGGGGGGTGGAAGAGGGAACGTTGGTGGGGGGTGGAAGAGGGAATGTTTGGGGGGGGGAGGGTGGATGAGGGAATGTTTTGGGGGGAGGGTGGATGAGGGAATGTTTGGGGGTGGGTGACTGAATGTTTGGGGGGAGGCTGAATGAGGGAATGTTTGGGGGGAGGGTGGATGAGGGAATGTTTGGGGGGGAGGGTGGATGAGGGAATATTCGGGGGAAGGCTGGATGAGGGAATGTTTAGGGGGAGGGTGGATGAGGGAATGTTTGGGGGGGGAGGGTGGATGAGGGAATGTTTGGGGGGGGAGGGTGGATGAGGGATTGTTTGGGGGAGGGGAGGGTGGATGAGGGAATGTTTGGGGGGGGGAGGGTGGATGAGGGAATGTTTGGGGGGGGGGAGGGTGGATGAGGGAATGTTTGGGGGGGGAGGGTGGATGAGGGAATGTTTGGGGGGAGGGTGGATGAGGGAATGTTTGGGGGGGGGAGAGGGTGGATGAGGGAATGTTTGGGGGGGGAGGGTGGGTGAGGGAATGCTTGGGGGGAGAGGGTGGATGAGGGAATGTTTGGGGGGGGGGAGGGTGGATGAGGGAATGTTTGGGGGGCGGGGAGGGTGGATGAGGGGATGTTTGGGGGGTAGATGAGGGGATGTTTGGGGGGAGGGGGATGTTTGGGGGGAGGGTGATGTTTGGGGGGAGGGTGGATGAGGGGATGTTTGGGGGGAGGGCGATGTTTGGGGGGAGGGTGGATGTGGAGATGTTTGGGGGGTGGATGAGGGAACGTTTGGGGGGTGGATGTGGAGATGTTTGGGGGGTGGATGAGGGAATGTTTGGGGGAGGGTGGATGAGGGAATGTTTGGGGGGGGAGGGTGGATGAGGGAATGTTTGGGGGGGGGGGAGGGTGGATGAGGGAATGTTTGGGGGGAGGGTGGATGAGGGAATGTTTGGGGGGGGAGAGGGTGGATGAGGGAATGTTTGGGGGGAGGGTGGATGAGGGAATGTTTGGGGGGAGGGGAGGGTGGATGAGGGAATGTTTGGGGGGGAGAGGGTGGATGAGGGAATGTTTGGGGGGGGGGGGGAGCGTGGATGAGGGAATGTTTGGGGAGGGTGGATGAGGGAATGTTTGGGGGGGGTGGATGAGGGAATGTTTGGGGGGGGGGAGGGCAGATGAGGGAATGTTTGGGGGGGGGGGGAGGGCGGATGAGGGAATGTTTGGGGGGGGGGAGGGTGGATGAGGGAATGTTTGGGGGGCGGGGAGGGTGGATGAGGGAATGTTTGGGGGGTGGATGAGGGGATGTTTGGGGGGTGGATGAGGGGATGTTTGGGGGGTGGATGAGGGGATGTTTGGGGGGAGGGGGATGTTTGGGGGGAGGGTGGATGAGGGGATGTTTGGGGGGAGGGCGATGTTTGGGGGGAGGGTGGATGAGGGGATGTTTGGGGGTTGATGAGGGAACGTTTGGGGGGTGGATGAGGAGATGTTTAGGGGGTGGATGAGGGAATGTTTGGGGGAGGGTGGATGAGGGAATGTTTGGGGGGGGGAGGGTGGATGAGGGAATGTTTGGGGGGGGGGGAGGGTGGATGAGGGAATGTTTGGGGGGGGAGAGGGTGGATGAGGGAATGTTTGGGGGGAGGGTGGATGAGGGAATGTTTGGGGGGAGGGGAGGGTGGATGAGGGAATGTTTGGGGGGGAGAGGGTGGATGAGGGAATGTTTGGTGGGGGGGGGAGGGTGGATGAGGGAATGTTTGGGGGGGGGAGGGTGGATGAGGGAATGTTTGGGGGGGGTGGATGAGGGAATGTTTGGGGGGGGGAGGGCGGATGAGGGAATGTTTGGGGGGGGGGGAGGGCGGATGAGGGAATGTTTGGGGGGGGAGGGCGGATGAGGGAATGTTTGGGGGGGGTGGATGAGGGAATGTTTGGGGGGGGGGGAGAGGGTGGATGAGGGAATGTTTGGGGGGGGGAGAGGGTGGATGAGGGAATGTTTGGGGGGAGGGTGGATGAGGGAATGTTTGGGGGGGGGGAGGGTGGATGAGGGAATGTTTGGGGGGAGGGTGGATGAGGGAATGTTTGGGGGGAGGGGAGGGTGGATGAGGGAATGTTTGGGGGGGGAGAGGGTGGATGAGGGAATGTTTGGGGGGAGGGGGGATGAGGGAACGTTTGGGGGGAGGGGGGATGAGGGAACGTGGGGGGGAGGGTGGAAGAGGGAACGTGGGGGGGAGGGTGGAAGAGGGAACGTGGGGGGGAGGGTGGAAGAGGGAACGTGGGGGGGGAGGGTGGAAGAGGGAACGTGGGGGGGAGGGTGGAAGAGGGAACGTGGGGGGGAGGGTGGAAGAGGGAACGTGGGGGGGAGGGTGGAAGAGGGAACGTGGGGGGGAGGGTGGAAGAGGGAACGTGGGGGGGAGGGTGGAAGAGGGAACGTGGGGGGGAGGGTGGAAGAGGGAACGTGGGGGGGAGGGTGGAAGAGGGAACGTGGGGGGGAGGGTGGAAGAGGGAACGTGGGGGGGAGGGTGGAAGAGGGAACGTGGGGGGGAGGGTGGAAGAGGGAACGTGGGGGGGAGGGTGGAAGAGGGAACGTGGGGGGGAGGGTGGAAGAGGGAACGTGGGGGGGAGGGTGGAAGAGGGAACGTGGGGGGGAGGGTGGAAGAGGGAACGTGGGGGGGGAGGGTGGAAGAGGGAACGTGGGGGGGGAGGGTGGAAGAGGGAACGTGGGGGGGGGGGGAGAGGGTGGAAGAGGGAACGTGGGGAGGGTGGAAGAGGGAACGTGGGGGAGGGTGGAAGAGGGAACGTGGGGGGGGGGGGAATAGGGAACGTTGGGGGGGGTGGAAGAGGGAACTTTGGGGGGGGGTGGAAGAGGGAACGTTGGGGGGGTGGAAGAGGGAACGTTGGGGGGGGTGGAAGAGGGAACGTTGGTGGGGGGTGGAAGAGGGAATGTTTGGGGGGGGGAGGGTGGATGAGGGAATGTTTTGGGGGGAGGGTGGATGAGGGAATGTTTGGGGGTGGGTGACTGAATGTTTGGGGGGAGGCTGAATGAGGGAATGTTTGGGGGGAGGGTGGATGAGGGAATGTTTGGGGGGGAGGGTGGATGAGGGAATATTCGGGGGAAGGCTGGATGAGGGAATGTTTAGGGGGAGGGTGGATGAGGGAATGTTTGGGGGGGGAGGGTGGATGAGGGAATGTTTGGGGGGGGAGGGTGGATGAGGGATTGTTTGGGGGAGGGGAGGGTGGATGAGGGAATGTTTGGGGGGGGGAGGGTGGATGAGGGAATGTTTGGGGGGGGGAGGGTGGATGAGGGAATGTTTGGGGGGGGAGGGTGGATGAGGGAATGTTTGGGGGGAGGGTGGATGAGGGAATGTTTGGGGGGGGGAGAGGGTGGATGAGGGAATGTTTGGGGGGGGAGGGTGGATGAGGGAATGCTTGGGGGGAGAGGGTGGATGAGGGAATGTTTGGGGGGGGGGGAGGGTGGATGAGGGAATGTTTGGGGGGCGGGGAGGGTGGATGAGGGGATGTTTGGGGGGTAGATGAGGGGATGTTTGGGGGGAGGGGGATGTTTGGGGGGAGGGTGATGTTTGGGGGGAGGGTGGATGAGGGGATGTTTGGGGGGTGGGCGATGTTTGGGGGGAGGGTGGATGTGGAGATGTTTGGGGGTGGATGAGGGAGGTTGGGGGGTGGATGTGGAGTGGTTGGGGGGTGGATGAGGGAATGTTTGGGGGAGGGTGGATGAGGGAATGTTTGGGGGGGGGAGGGTGGATGAGGGAATGTTTGGGGGGGGGGAGGGTGGATGTGGAGGATGTTTGGGGGGGAGGGGGTGGGGATGTGGGTTTGGGGGGGGGAGGGTGGATGAGGGAATGTTTGGGGGGGGGGAGGGTGGTTGAGGGAATGTGTTGGGGGGGGGGAGGGTGGATGAGGGAATGTTTGGGGGGGGGGGGGAGAGGGTGGATGAGGGAATGTTTGGGGGGGGGGGGAGTGGTGGATGAGGGAATGTTTGGGGGGAGGGTGGATGAGGGATGTTTGGGGGGGTGGGGGGGTGTGGGGGGGGGGGGGATGAGGGATGTTTGGGGGGGGGGGAGGGGGGTGGGGGATGAGGGATGTGTGTGGGGGGGGGGGGGTGGATGAGGGAATGTTTGGGGGGGGGAGGGTGGATGAGGGATGTTTGGGGGGGGGATGAGGGGATGTTTGGGGGGGTTGGGGTGTGGGGGGGTGGTGAGGGATGTTTGGGGGGAGGGGGATGTTTGGGGGGAGGGTGGTGAGGGGATGTTTGGGGGTGGGAGGGTGTTGGGGGGAGGGTGGTGGTGGGGATGTTGGGGGTTGGTGGGGAAGTTTGGGGGGTGGATGAGGGTTGTTTGGGGGGTGGATGAGGGAATGTTTGGGGGGAGGGTGGATGAGGAATGTTTGGGGGGGGGAGGGTGGTGATGGGAATGTTTGGGGGGGGGGGGGGGTGGTGGGGAATGTTTGGGGGGGGGTGGGTGTGGGATGTTTGGGGGGTGGGGGGAGGGTGGTGGGTGTTGGGGGGAGGGGGGTGGATGAGGGAAATGTTTGGGGGGGGGGGTGGTGGGATGGTTGGTTGGGGGGGGGGAGGGTGGATGAGGGAATGTTTGGGGGGGGGAGGGTGGATGAGGGAATGTTTGGGGGGGGTGGATGAGGGAATGTTTGGGGGGGGGGAGGG